>NC_134698.1:58897610-59125110 GCF_050947455.1 Rhinoderma darwinii
TGCTTGTCGTGTATGAACCTTAAATAGCACTTAGGGAATATTGAAAGAGCTTATGCAGACCAGGGAAGGACAAGGTAGACTTCATGAGCCACTCCACCAGCCAGTTTGACTATTTAGTAACCTTGCAAAAAGAACACTAGTAAAAAAAAACAAAAAAAAACAGCCCAAACGTGAGTGAACTAGTATGAAATGTTTTTTAATACTTCTATTTTATTTATTTTTTTTTAGCTACTTGGTGCCTGGGATTTGTGTATCTGTATTATAGACTTTTAGCATGCATATGTAGCGCGCCATTATTTATATTAGTGGTGCCACTGAATAATGGAAAAATTCATGTAATAACATTGCTTTGATTGGGGCATATTTACAAATGTGTCTGCGCCTAGAATGTGTCGCAAAATGTGCCGCGATTTGGCACATTTCCATTTAGAACAGATGTTTTCACATAGAGCATGGCGCTTAAAATGGGCCAATAAATTTCTCAAAATTCTCTTAAAGGGGCTGACACCCGGACCCCGCACCGATTAGCTGCTCCGTCTTCCTCCGTGCCCAGACGTTCATGCCTGAAGAAGATGGCTCCGGCCAAACCGTAGCGGCCGAGCTGCTGTACTGCAACTCTGCTCCTATTCAAGTGAAGCGGCAGCTATATATGGCCGCTATGCCATGTACAGATCCAACTCCTTCCGGATCAGTACATTGCATACTGTGCAATGACATCCGGTGCCTGCATGCAGCCGGAGCAGCTAATCGGTAGCGGTCTGGATGTCGGCCCTGCACTGATGATTTACTGATGACCTATCCAGTGGATAGGTCATCAGTTGTCTGGTAGTGGACAATCCCTTTAAGCTTGATTAAATGAAGTCAAAGCTGGTATAAGTAGGAGAAAAGTGTCTAGCTAGATGCACCAAATTTATCATACAGCTTGCACCACTGTGACAAATTTGGTGCATCTTGTGACTGCCTGAGCTAAGTTAACGCTGTTTAATACTTACACAGCTTAGTAAATCTGCCCCAATGTGTTGTGCTGACTGTCTAATACCTATTGAATTAAGGTTCTCTCCTAGATAAATTGCTGCATTCATATGCTCAGTTAATCCAGTTTATGAATATTTCAGGCTCCGCTTTTTGCCGATGGCACACTAATATTCTTTACATTATGGTATAATGCATTTTGTGATGATGTGAGCTGACCTGTCCTGCCCATACAGATCAGGGATGATGGAGTACAGTTACTATATACCCTTGCTACTGCTATGAAGGCAGAAGAGCAGTGGAAAGCCGATGCATTTAATAAACCAGTGGCTCTGTTTTATTTCTCTAGGGTCTGGTAATGGGGCTTCATGCAGACGTTTGAGATGCCAAGCAGAAACAGCAAATATCAAAGTGAATATCCAGAAACGCAATTTTCAAGCAGGTAAGCCAATTTTATTCACGTCCGGGACAAGAAACGGCACCAGGCGTACGGCTGATGGCTAAATGTATGCACTTATTTTCTCATACAATTACATTGTATAAGATATTCATTTCTTGCCATAGGCTTGGTTGGAAGAACATAAGTTTGAAAGCGGTTTTTGATGATTTATTACTTGTGTTATGAGCAAGAAGAGAGTAAACCACATGGTGTGGAGGCTAGAAGAAAATCCCCCATTTCTCCACTGTGTATGTCCTATGAATTTATTTGTGATCCAACTGTTTCTCGGCTCATACTGAGAACTTTTCCATCTTCATAGCCGTCTTTTTGTGCGGTTGGAAGATGCATGTTTGACAGGAGTTGTTAACTGGTTTCTTTGATTTTCTTTTGGTGCCTAAAGTAATGATCCGAGATTAAGGATGTTGAGAGTACCAGATTTATTTTGTAAAAATATGAAACTAGTTTGTAAAATGTCAAAAAAAAAACAACAACTGACAACCGAAAACATCCAATAGATTAGCGGCAAATGAAGAGGGTGTGAGATGGACTTAACCTAGGTTTCTACTTTCCTTACTATAGTTCAAGATTTTGTGTTTTTATGTTTTTTAGTCATTTCCTCTATGTGTACTGTCCATAGTGATATTTCCCTGTGAGATGGGACCTGTATGGTCAAGTATTGTCTTACCTGCTTTCCAAATTTTGCCATTTTATAAGCAGATTGATCACCAGTAGTTTACAGGATTATAAAAATAAATCAAATATTCTTTTTATAGCACTATTATTATTTTACATGATTTTTTTAGGGCCTTTAAATAAGGAATTATTTATAGGACTAAACCACAGTTCAGCAGCGATGATACTGATTTATTAGGGTGGAACATCTGGGAATGTGTTTGCGAGATATCCAAGTAAAATAAATAAGGACCTTCTTATAAAGTCAATGTCCTTGGGGTCTTGGACAATACTTCACAGAAAATGATCATATTTTCAATAGTAACGTTTTCTTTGAAGAAGATGGTATATCATTCGTAAGTTCAAATCTGTGTTCCAAATGGATCCTAACACTAGTGTGTGTTCTTCATATGTGTCATATGCTTTATATTGATGTCTTTGGCAGATATAACTTGTCTGGAAATCAGTCAAGCAATTGAATAAATGTCATCTACTTTACCATCATCTTTGCGGCATTTAAGCCCCCCACCCCCAGCACTTAGAGGGTTAGCACTGCCTAGAGGATTAGTCGGTGCACTTAGCATCTTTTTAGTTATATAGTTCCAGAGCATCTAAAAATTGCCATTCCTTTACAGCAACCTGTCTGGCACTAATGGTCAGATATATATTTGCTTTTCTTATTTGCTGTATTGCAGCAGTCACACTTAGGGAGTGTTCACACTGAGTTTTTTTTGGCGTGTTTTTTTGATGCATAAACCGCACAAAAAACTTCTGAAAACGCCTCCCATTGATTCCGCGAGCGGAAAAATGGGCTCAAGGGAAGAAGAAGCATCATACCCTTTGTTCAGGCATTTCCGTCTCTGACCTCCGATCAGCTTCAATGGGAGGCAAAGAGAGGTTTAAGCTGCGTTTTTTACCCACGGCTCTCAATGGCCTTAATATAAGATTATAAATTAAGAAGAACACAAAAACACTTGCAGGTTGTCCATGTCGGAGTTTAGCCATTGATTATAAAAAAATTACTAGTGAAAATATTGTAGAATGACATCTAGGTAAGGCCTCATGCGCACGACCGTGTTCGGTCTGTGATATATACGGACTGCGTGTTGGCCGCATTTCCTGCACCGAACACAGTTCAGAGAGTCGGGCTCCTAGCATCATAGTTCTGTATGACGCTAGATGTCCCTGGCTCCCCGTGGGAATACTGTCCTGTACCAAAACATATTTTCGGTACAGGATAGTATTCCCGTGGGGAGGCAGTGTCTCACAGCGTCATAGATAACTGGGTTGCTAGGGGCCCGGCTCTCTGAACTGTGTTAGGTCCGGGAAATGTGGCCGATATGGCAGTCCGTATATCACATACCGAACACGGTCGTGTGCATGAGGCCTAAAACAATGTTTACTTGATATAAAGTAACCTATGGCATATACAAAATCATAAAAATGTAACTTTATTGTTTGGAGGATTGCTTGGTTGTTAGAAGGTAATTGGTATTGAGAACTATGGTGGGCTCCATACTCTCTTTTTGCGTCCGTCTATGTAACTGTGGATCACTGATTTTCTGCATAACTCATTTTAAATGGAAAGAGGATATGGATGTCCTGAACCTGTGTTGGTTTTGGCAATACGAATCCTGTGTCTCCTGTAGCCGTCCCCAATAAAACATTTTGTTTCTTCAGCAAGACACTCCTGTGCTCGATATTCCCAATTCCCGCAGGCCCTGTCTAATAATATTGAATGTTCCATATTCATTTCCCTTGCATGTCAAAATTAAGTTGTTCCAACGCATTTCTGAGGTGGTTTACTGCTGTTTAATAGCTGTTTTATGGTTGCCTTGAGACATCCTCAGTAGAATAGAGGCATTATTTGCTATGAGAAGCCTTTTATAATATGTTTGTGTCTTGCTTTTGAGTATCTAAAAGTAGCAAGTATTGTTTAGCATGGGAACAGTGCAAGAATGTTTCTGTTTGTTGTGGGTTTTAACCTGATATAAACAATAAGTTGTTTGTGTACTTGCTGTTAAATGTACTGACCATAAAATATGGTATGCCACTGGCTACTTACTGGAAGGAAATTATTTATTTTTATATTGCTCGACATTATAGAGGTTGTCCACGATTAGAAAAAAAAGTTTGTCTCTTGACACTCTCTTGTCCATGGGCTCTGGTATTTTAGCCTAGCCCCATTCAATTGAAGTGCAATACCACACACAACCCATTGACTATAGTGGTGTTGTTTCTGGGGGAAAAATTTATATATTTTTTTCTAATCCTGGACAACTCCTTTTTAAAGGGGTTGTCCACCTTCTGATAACTGATGACCTATCCACCGGATAGGTCATCGGTATGGGTCTGACACCCGGACCCCGCTCCGGTGGCCTGCGGGCACCGGATGTTGTGGCACATAATGCTATGTACGGAGCCCGGAAGCAGTTGGCTCCGTACATAGCATAGCGGCCGTGCTGCAGGCCTGCTCCTATTCATTTAAACAGGACCAGTACTGCAGCTCGGCCGCTATTTCGTGGCCGGAGCCAACTGCTTCCGGCTTGTACGTCCGGTGCACGGAGGCACCGGACCAGCTGATCTGTGCGGGGCCTGGGTGTCGGACCTCCACAGATTATGTATTGATGACCGATCTGGTGGATAGGTCATCTGTTGTCAGAAGCTGGAAAACCCCTTTAAATTGTACCTAACTTTTCAGAATAAGCTGTCATGTGTGTACATGAGGAATAACTCTATTTCTGGCCATTATATGGCTTGTATACTGCATTTTTTTTGTTTTTTTTGTAGTTTCCCCCCTGCAGTCTCCCTCTCTAATTCTCCGTTGTTTCTGAGCTAGTGGGCAGAGCCTAACTGCTATCATGTCTACTATACACAACACACATAGGGAAGAGTACATTCTGGTCTACTTTTGTCTATCACATATATTGAAGCTACAGCAGTATGAATGAGAATATACAGCAGTAATAAGCAGTGTAGCTGAGAATCCAGCTCTAGGGTGACATATAACCCTTAACAGAAGCTGCAGAATGTCTGTGCCTTTCTCACTCTGCTTCTGCTCCCTCTCTACTGCCTGCCAATACTAGTCCATGAAGAGATACTTTCCCACTTTCTGCAGTCCGTGAATTCTGCTGTGTTACAACTAAATTAACAGTAAGTAAATTACGAAGTTGATCTATATTAGGTGTACTATTAGATTAGCATAAATTGTTTGAAAAGCTAGTGTCAATTTAAGCCTAAAATACAGCAATCTCTACAGATATCTTGCCTTTGTATCCATGTATTGCTCTAAAATGGATGTGATTATACTGTATGCTCAATTTCACCTGTAAATATTGAAACATTCTTACCCCCCCTAATGTATAAGAAATAATGCAGATTTATAATCCAGCGTAGTGAGATATGTTATAGGCAAATAATGGTCAGGCATTTAGCTTTTGCACTGAGATTTTGCGGCTTCCCTTCCAGTATGAGATTTTCCACTTTTCCCAGTGAGCTACTATGTTACTTGGAGCATCCGTAGGTAATTTGGCTACTGTATATATGAATAATGTGCGGAGGCTAGTGACACTTGGCTTGTAATCAAAGTTTTTGTATAACTCTTCTTCCTTTCTAATTAAAATATCTAATGGCTTTGACTGAGATGACTCAAGATTAAGACTATACTTTCAAAGCTAATTTTTAATTACTTGGCTTCTAGAGATAAATAACAGAACCCTATCTGTGATCCATAATTGTTGTAAAAGCATTTATTACAATCCGTAGACTATAAACGCAAGAGTCCCATCTGGTATGTCTTTCCAGTCTTCTACATGGCTAGGAGCTCCGCAACGCCATTTTACTATTTTGTTCATCCCTAAAATAAGTTAAGGGACAACCCCAATAGGTGGCGAAAATCGCCTACAGTGTTTGCTATTTTAGCTGCCCATGGTCCCGTACTGCACGATGGCCATTTACCCAAAGTAAAGCTAGGCTTCATTCACATCTGCATTAGGGTCCCGTTGTGACGTTCCACCTTAGGTTTCCGTCAGAACGGGACCCTGAGCAGACACAAACTGACACCGACGGAAACCAGAGGATTTATGATGGTCTTTTAGTTTAACACTTATATTGTTTTTTTCAAAGCTTTTATAGATAGACGTATATATGAGACAGAAGACCAATCAGGTCTTCATCGTACATCTAAACCTATAATGCTGGGACCTACTACACAGACTATCCTTTCTCCGTAGCATGGTGCCTTCAGTTCTTGGCATCATGAACCTCCTGGTCTCCTATATAATATACTTTCTGATTGATATTACTGAATCCAGCCGAGCTGATGTTTCTTTATGTAGAAGCCAATGCTATGGAAGGGACTCCTGAGATTCGTCGTGAGATCTCTGGTAAGGAAGTTTGTTTTATATGCTAAGAGGGGGAGCATTTCCCAATAACCTGGTCCATTCGCCTACTTTAACACTTTTATTTTAATACTTGATTAACAAGGATAGTTTATCAATTTGAAAGAAAAATGGACAGCGCTTCATTTTATTTGCCTATGGACCAGCTGCTGTTTTAAAACCATGAAGGAGATGTCCTTATTGGAGTG
Organism: Rhinoderma darwinii; assembly: GCF_050947455.1. Lineage (NCBI taxonomy): Eukaryota > Metazoa > Chordata > Amphibia > Anura > Rhinodermatidae > Rhinoderma > Rhinoderma darwinii. The sequence continues at coordinate 58,904,282 of NC_134698.1, forward strand.
GAAGAAGGTCAGAGTTAAGGATGATGGGTAGTGTAGTTCAGACACAGCGGTAGTGGAAAACATCTCTTTATCAGGTTATTTGAACTAATCTTATCGTTAAGTTTCAAAATTCAAAATGTCTGACAAGCTAAAGCCCTACGGAGTGTAAGACTTCTCCTTACAAAAGGTCTTCAGATCCATAGTATTCCCATGGATGTAGCAGAGCGGGTGATTTTGGAGGTCATGTTTTGTTACTCTCTCCGTGCATACCATCCAGCACAGTTCATACTTCTGTCATAAAAAACACACAAGAAGATAGATGTTTTTGTGTCGTGATGCTCAAGTTAGGTTAAGATCCTTACCTCGGGGAACAAACAATGAATACTAATCACATGCAACTTCTTTATGTAGTGACCTAGAATATGACTCAAACATTCCTCCACAGCTCGGAGAGCTTTATCTATGGTAATTGTTCTGCAAGACCGACCCAAAATAAGCATTGAACATAATAGGCCTGTACTTGGTGATCTGTGCGATTTATATGGGAGCAGCTGTTAGTTACTTGGGAAGGTTTAGTTTAAAAACAACCAGATAATCTAATAATCTACTTCTCAAGCTGAAGCTCTTGTTGAAATTAAATTACAGTGCCCAACAAAATACTTTATATGATCTTCAATGTTTTCCTAATGATGATCATACAATACAGAAAAAGTTAGGCTTGTTCACATCTGTGTTGGAGGCTCTGTTAGGGGCTTCTGTTACAGATCCAAACGAAAATACCGGAAATAATAGCACAGAATGCTGCGCTTAAAACCACAGACACCCTAATGGAAACCCGACGGAACCCATTAAAGTCAATGGGTTCCGTTGGGCGCCGATGGTGTCTGTCATCCATCGGTATCGGCACTTTGGGTGTTTTTGTTATGCTCCTCTAACAGAGCAGAACAATGGAAAGACCAACGCAGATGTAAACGAGGTCTTACTCTCCGGCCAACAATTTGATGCATATGGGGACAGTGTGGCTGTTGTGGAAAACAAGGATCGGGCATGTTTGATGCCTCCCTGATAAGTCTTGCCAGTGGTTCATGTAAGCTGTTTATTCCCCTCTTTCTATTGAAATAAACATGCACACTCGATCGATCTAAGTATGGGGTGATAGCCAGACAGCCAATATGTTTTTGGAATTGTAGTATTACATGTAGCCATTCCAATGGACAGACCAAGTCAACCAGAATAAGAGCCACTGCTTGTTGGCTGCTCTGGCTCATAGAGGGGGGTCCAAAGCGGAGGGCCCCCACCCCTCTATGAAAGGGGTTGTCAAGATGAGACAAGCGTTCTAGGCATGGTCTGAAGAAGTCCATCAATATTTCACTGCTTCATTGAAGAAAAGCCTTTCTTTTTGTATACATTTAGACTGTCGAGTGAACATTCAAAGGGTTTTCCCTTTTTCATGCATTAACCTTTACCAGCTTCTGCTGTTCTGTTTATTATAATTGCAGTAATTAGTGGTTGTGATAGTCGGGTTTATCATCATTGCTTATTATTTCATGTTGGATGCCGTTATGTCCGTCCACATTTATATTCACATTCTGCAGTGTATAATAACACCGTTTCTCTAGGACTATTCATTCTCGGAACATTGTTCTATGGCTTCTTGTCACTTAAGTATCATGTGTTAAGACTGACTGTTTTGAGTAAGTGAAGGCAGATTGTCACATAAATTAAGCCTTCTCTGTAACATGTGGATCCGCCAAGGTTGCTTAACTTGAAAGGTCATGATATTAATATAATTATACTCTATAAGCCCCATAGGGCAGTGGTCACCAGCTGCTCATTTATTGCTAGACACAATAGGCAGATTTGACACGTGGGCTGTAGTGGTATATCTTTATTCTTGAGAACGTCTAGAAGTGTTCTATAAAAGACTTTTTGTTATTCATAAGGACGTTTTTGTGTTGGTTTTTTTTGCATTATAAATAAAAAATCATGTAGTTTTTAACACCGATTTCACCCACTTCACATTGAAATCTGCACAATCTCCGTGGGACAGAATGCTATATAGAACACTCAATCATTTTCTCTGACATTATTGACTTTCTTTGCTTGCCAAGTGTTCTTTATTGACCAACATGCTGGGGGTTTATTAATTCTAAAAAAATAAATAGATTTTTCTCATTACAATGAAACCTGTCGGGGGAGGGGGGGGGTGGTATTTTAGGCAGCAAGTGAACAGTCAGTTCTTAAGGCAGGTGTAGGTTTGATGAATCACATTTTTACGTCATGTGGATGGCCAGGTGCATGTGCGTGGCTTACCTGGGGAAGAGTTGGCACCAGGATACATTATGGGTAGAAGACAAACCGGCGGAGGCAATGTGATGCTCTGGGCAATGTTCTGCTGGGTCCTGGCATTCATGTGGATGTTATTTGAACTTGTACCACCTACTTAAACATTACTGCAGACCAAGTACACCCATTCATGACAAAAGTATACCCTAATGGCGGTGGCCCCTTTCAGCAGAAAAATGCGCCATCCACACTGCAAAAAGCTGTTCAGGAATGATTTGAGGAACATGACAAAGAGTACAAAATGTTGGCTTGGCCTCCAAATTCTCCAGATCTCAGTCTGATTGTGCATCCGTGGGATGTGCTGGAAAAACAAGTCTGATCCATGGAGACCCCACCTCACAACTTACAGAACTTCAAGCATCTGCTGCTAACGTCTTGGTGCCAGAAACTGCAGGAAACCCTCAGAGGTCTCGTAGAGCACAAGGCAAGCCTGCACAATATTAGGCAGGTGGTTTTAAAGGGGTTGTCCAGTTAGAAGAAATTGGTGGCCTATATCTGATCGCCACTGGTGGTGTCCATGGTGCAACGCAACCGTCGCTTCCAGTTTCCCCTTGTTCTGCTCCTCTGACGATGCAGAACAATGAAAAGCAGCAACACAGATGTGAACATAGCCTGAGGCTATGTTCACACGCTAAAGTAAAAACGTCTGTAAAATACCGAGCGGTTATCAAGGGAAAACCCTCTGATTTTCAGCCTTTTTAAAGCCTCAAACTTTTTGTGATGCGTTTTTTGGAGCTTTTTTTCTATTGACACCATGAAAAACATGCACTTCTTTTTACGGGGCGATGTTTTTATGCGCCGTTTTTTCAAATGACCGTGTGAAAACCCCCTGTCTGAACGAAACACTGGGCAGATTTTTGGAGGCGTTCAGCTTCCATTTTTTCGAGGCGTTTACATTCTGAAAAACGGCTGAAAACACTGCGTGTGAACATACCCTTAGGTGCACCAAAGGTAATAAAACACTTTCAAGAAAAATTCCTTTTGGAAATGTTTTTGATTGCGCCGTGTCAAAGCTTCTTGTATTGTCAATGGGAGGCTCTATGATTGAGCTCTCCGGAATCTGAGAACAAAAAATGCAATGTTTTCTATTAAAGATAATTAATAGTTTCAATTTGTAATTTTTAAAAAAAAATTATAGTACGGTATCATATACGCCACTGCTATCATAATATAATTAATACATTTATACCTGTTTTTCATAGTAAATGTCAATTCTGCTATACTGTTTTTTCCACTTTTTTTTTTTTTGCCTCATCCATATTTATCCCCGAAGGCTTCTCAGCACTTCAGAAATATTTTGTGCTTAGCATTTTGTAAAGTTTTAACGTCTAGATTTTTTTCCCCTCGATTACTTATGCTGTTTCTTAAACAGCATCTGTCAGACGTCTTAATGGCTGACCAACTTTTTGCCCAGGGGCTTTATAAGCACTAAAGTTGTGGAATTCAAGAATCCTACGTCTCCCCCCTCCCTTTTCAAGTGGATTATGATCGCCCATCCAAAAATTTCCCAGTGATTACGTGCGTTACATTAATGTTTTTGTAAACTATGGGGCTTGAAATTGTGCAGAGTCTGGGCGAACTTTCCATCTGCTACAAGGCTGTCTTGGTTTTCTTGTCGCGAGATCCTTTATTGAAGTCGCTGCTGAATTTGTGATTGAAGAAACAAGATCAAGTCATGGCGAAACGCTTTGATTCTAGAATAAATCTGTATGTTTCATTGAGCACATATGATTGGAACGCTTCCCCGATGACTGCTGGCCCCTGTTATTCTATCCTCAGCTGTGGATTAAGACAACTGCAGAATATCTCCTTGTACACAAGTGTTTAGCAGATTTCTGTCTGAGCTCAGCCTGATGGCTTGGAGAAATGTTCTTGATTGACCTTTATGGTATGGGATAAAGCTGCCGATAGATACTGCTGACAATCTCATTTTTTGTTGGGTCTGCTTGTGGTGGTGAGAAATAGATCCGATCGCTTTTCCAGTCTGAATTTGTTTTTCTACAAAATAAGTGGCATTAAAGGTGCCTGACAACCTTTTATTCTCTGTATATTTAAAGGGCTGGTCCATGATTACAAAAACATGGCTGCTTTCTTCCAGATACAGCGCCACACCGGTCCATAGGTTGTCTGGTATTTCAACTCCACAGATTTTGTGTGGTATTGCAGAAAAGTTCAATTCAATAAAGCGGAGTTGCAATACCACACACAATCTGTCGACAGGTGTGGTGCTGTTTTTGGAAACCTGTTTTTTCCCATTCTGGACAAACCCTTTAACATGCTTGTTGCCGAGCATATATAATTTATATGTCAGCCTGAAGATATTTTGGCTGACAAATTGCATGTCAGTGGCTTGCACACAGCTTTCTCATACACACAAGATTAATTTCAGTGGGTCCCTATGCTTTATAGGCACCTAAGAGGAGGATTTTATGGTCTAAACAAACTTTTTCATATATGTATGCATTTTGTTTTCACTTTTTGGGGCACCCCAACAATATTGGATAACCTAAAAGCAATATTTCTCCCACTTCTGTGTTAGGCACATATTTCATAGACTCTAAAATGCACAAGGTTTAAATGATTACTAACTTGTCATCAAACTTTGCATAAATCAATAATACAAGCGAATATAGGAATCTTTGTAATATATCTTATTAGAGAAAATTGCCTCTTTCTCCACTTATCAGGCACTTCTCCCCCCTCCACTGATCGCTCATTCTGAATTTACTACTAAAGCCTGTCTGGTCAGCTCAATTAAGGAACCAGTTACATGCTGCCCATAGAAGTCTATGTAGAGGGTAAGGGGAGAGGAGGAAACAGGAGAAGAGTAAAAGCGAGACACACAAACTGCTAGTAAGTGTTATATCTCACCTCAGTGCTGGATTCTCAGCTACACTGCTCATTACTGCTGCTTCTGACGGTATGTACTCTTCTCTGTGTGCTTTGTTTAGAAGACATGATAGCAGTTGGATTCAACCCACTAGCTCAGGGAAAACTGACAATTCGAGAGAGAGCCTGCAGAGGGGAAAACGGTGAAAATGCATCATACAAGTCATATAACGGGCAGAAATGTAATTATTTCTCATGTACACGCATATGACAGTATTTTGCTAACTTGTAATTAATGAAGTGAAATATTAACTTAGAAATTAAGTGTATCACAGCAGCTGATTATTTCATTGCTTGCTGTTAGTATCTTACTAGTGGTGGTTATTAGGAACATACTCTGAAGGTTCCACCCCTTTAAAGGCCCAACTCAAAATCCGTGGGTTGCTTGTGGTGTGTGTCGCAGTCAAGTATTTGACGGTTATTGGAGAAAATACATTAATGGTTTACAGGTCCTTTTTTAAGTTTCCAACTTCTCCACCAAATTGTTCTGCACACGCAGAACAGATCAGTAAATAGTCTGCAAATTCTGGCCTTGAGAGGACAGTTTCCACTGGCAGCAGGATTCCCTTTTACCAGTAATGTATTCTCCGTGAAGTTTCTGCCGTAATGAATTCCAGATGTTTGAGCTCCAGTCACTTTTAATATGCGTTCGGTCTGTATTCTTTCAACAATAGATCCATGGAGATAAGCTTCTTGTTATTCATTGTTACAAGTTTTTTTATATTTTTTAAAGCGTATTCTTGTGTTTTAATCATTCATTTATGCGGTACCAGGTATCTTCCATAGTGCTACACTGATACTACACTGTGACACAGATGGTACCAAGGCAGGCCTTTGAGAGTTTTCACATTTTTCAGAATATGGAAGCATGTGGTGGGGATGGGCATATGCAAAATTAATCCCATAGAGGGGGTATTGGACAGGGCGAGTAGGATTCGATGACAGAGGGAGCATGCATTGGTAAGGGTTGCATACACATTAGCATCTGTGCTCCATTTTACGTCGGGCAGCTTTAAGCTCATGGAGAAAGCAGCTTGAATGGATGTAATGGATATTAAAGCTGATGTCCGTATGTACTAACACATTTGTGAGACAAAAATAAAATCATATGTGGTAATGCAGTGGAGGCCAGACATTAATGTGTGTGTGTGTGTGTATGTATATATATATAAGCTTTGTCTTCTAGGGACATAAGTATTCTGTAGTTTATATAAGCACATTTGTCGATAGCAAGAAATAGAACAGTGCCATCCTATGGCCAAAAGGTTCAGGTGCCCATTTAATGCCTTGGTAAATGGGCATAGGTCTGTGTCTCTGTTGTGTTTTTAACTTTTTTTTTTTTATACTGGAAGAGAAATTATGGATTTGTATGTATACAAAGGACCGCACTAAACCCGATAAGACCAGAAACATTACCCCCTCCTCGCAATCCCATTTGCTTTTGTAAATTTGCAGTGTATTCTCTCTGTAGAAAACATTGAACTCTGTAAGGACTACTTCAGATGGGGTTGTGTTTCAGCTGCGTATTAGCCCAAAAAAAGACACAAAAAGCGCTACCAAAAACACTGTGTGAAACTCGCTGCACATGTTTACACTGGACTGCGATGATCAGACGTTCAATCAATAGATCGTTTGGGCAAATGTATCGCCCCGTTTAAAAGGTTCTTGAGGGTGTCTGTTGTGCTCATTGATTATCTTGGAATTTGTAGAATGGCTAAAATATTAGTATAGTGTTTGACTTTTGGCATTTGAAAAACAGTCTGCAAAGGGGTTGTCCTGGGATAGCAAAAATGGTGGGTTTGTTTTCCCTAGAATTGGCGCCACACTTGTCTATCAGCGTTGTCTGGTATTGCGGATCAGCCCCAGTCACTGATGTTTCTGGGAATAAATAGACCCTTTATTTCTAATCCTGCGCTACCTCTCTGCAAAAGAGAATCTCGTGCTCCGGCATAGTGCCCTGCCGGCTCCACCGAAAGTTTGCCAAACATAGTGCAGCCCGCTGATCTGCTGTTTGGGGGATGCCCAGCGGATACATTTAGGGCGTCGTAAATAAAATTTGTGATCTGACATGTCATTCCTTACTTCATTGACGTCTGTTATTGCCACATGGCTTCACGGGCAGATTCATTCGCATCCATTGTTTCCCAGCTACATTGTCATTCATGATCCACTGCAATGTAACGGACCAACTCATATTTCAGGTCTAGCATTATGAATTTTATGTTCAGGCAAAGAAGCTCTTTGTAAAGTAACACCACCCAAAATCCATAATTTCTATATGACTCTTGTGTTATTTCATCCCATGTCAATACAGCGTGCCTCCCAGCAGCTACTGTCCTCGAGGTCAGCTTTCGGGACCAGTGCTTAAGACCAGCTACATTGATATGACTGTTTTAATCCTAGTTATGACTCCTTTAATCTGTTGTAAACATTTGGTTTGTATACTATACGTTTTACATAAGTATTTCCATAATCCTTGCCCATCTGTCGAGCATCTATACTTATGATTAAAAAAGATGAAGACCTAGATGTTTGTAAAAATAACACCGCCATGAAACGGTTTTATAAGGTGCCCATCCCTCCTTCAAACGCTTTTATTTAATTTCCAATCCTCTATCGGTATCTCCAGACTTTACATCCTCTGCCTGCTGAGTAATATTGGGACGTGACTGGGATCTGGCATTAAACACCCGCTTTTCTTGTTAGGGTTGCGAGTTTGTCAGCAGCCCGCTCTGAATCCATGCCCATTAAATATTTATTGAGGACTTTAACGGTCAAAGGGAATTTACCACAGCTGCGGAGCTGCCACTGCGGCCTTCATTAAGGTTTACATCTTCAACTAAAAGAACATCCCAAGCAGTGTTGATTTTACGGATGAAAAGAGGATAAATCTACAGTAATTCTCTTCTTATAAAATCAGACTGAGGAGCTCTCCGTTGACTGCATGTTTAAATAAACTTGACGGCGCTGCACATTGACCTTTTATGCAGGTATAACAGTTCTATAGTGAATATAGACAAGCCGAAAGCAGTCACACACTATCACAGCCAACCGGGGATGTGGCCTGGAAATGACTAAGGCCCTATTCACACGACGGGGATACTCGACACTGTGGCGGCCATTTATTTTACAGCGCAGAGTGCATGTGAGGAGGAGGAGTTTTGGTACTTTGCTGTATTCAGGGGGCTGTGTGGCGCTGTATGCAGGGGGGCTTTGTGGCGCTGTATTCATTGGGGCTGTGTTGCGCTGTATTCATTGGGGATTTGTAGCACTTTATTCAGGGGAGCTGTGTAGCGCTGTGTTCAGGGCGGCTGTGTAGCACTCGGTTCAGGGGGGCTGTGTTCAGGGGGGCTGTGTAGCGCTGTGTTCAGGGGGGCTGTGTAGCGCTCTGTTCAGGGGGGCTGTGTAGCGCTCTGTTCAGGGGGTCTGTGTAGCGCTCTGTTCAGGGGGTCTGTGTAGCGCTCTGTTCAGGGGGTCTGTGTAGCGCTCTGTTCAGGGGGTCTGTGTAGCGCTCTGTTCAGGGGGTCTGTGTAGCGCTCTGTTCAGGGGGGCTGTGAGGCGCTATGTGTTGCACTGTACATAGGAATTGTGTAATTATCTGCAGAGGGCAGTGTGTGGCATTAAATCCATCCGTTTTTAAAACGGACAGGGAAAAAAACAGATGCAAATTGGGTCCAAATCTGCCGTTAACTGAAAAACGTCCCAAAACGGAAACGGAACGGATACAAAACAGCCGGGAAAAACTGACCAAACCGTCCATTTTTTTATCGGCCGACATTCAGACCCTGTCGTGTGAATTGTTTGGAAGTACACTTGTTTTTTTTTTGTTTTTTTTATGCCTCTGTGTCTGTTTGCTGCTGGAAAAACCCAGGAGGCACGGAAAAGGATGGGGAGCGAAAAACCTGCCAAGAGACATCTCGGACTGGTTGACAAGCCGGGTCCAATGTTGCTGTGCTGGTTAGTGAAGTGTTACACCACTTATAGTGACTATTAGATTTTGTCATGTCCTTTTATATCCTCACAAAAACGTTAACACGGACACTACATGTACTCATAAAGAAAATGAATTGCTACTTCTTCCTCATGAGTTTCGTAATCGTTGCTATTTCAATCCTGAGATTTTCATCCATGAGTTTATTTTATATTCTGATGTAAAGATTTCTGCACTGACTTTTGTAGGACAATGCGAATGGAAGGATCCAAGGAGACACCACCGGAAGGTTAGATAACAACAACAATTTTTCTTTTGCCATCTAACTTTCCAGGCTTCTTTCTATTCTTGCGTAGGACAGTCAAATTGGCTGCTGAACAATTTTTCGCACTCAAATTCTTACAGAATATTGTCAGTACCTGATATCTACTTATGTATATCATATTGTTAACTGGGAAATGGAAGACACCTATAAGTGGCTCTTCCAAACGAAAGAAACTGTAAGTGCAGTTGCACCCCGAGTGTCACTTGGGCCGTTTTACACGCTCTGCGTATTCTGCAACGTAAATCCACATCAAATCCTGAATGCGTGAACTGGCCCTAAGGGTTATTTTAAATTAAAAAGAAACATTAGTAGACCTGCTGTAAAATGCAATTCTAAAATTACCACCTTCTACCCAGTGAATGGACCCCCGAGGCCTGATCCCATTATTACATGCTACAATAGGTCTTTGTATGGCCAGAATTCTGTTTTATGAGTATTTGACTTTTCTCATGGCCGATCGAGACATCGTTGATCGGCGCTCGCTTGCTCCTGTCACATGGAGCTATGGATGGGGACGAGCGGTCGTTACTCCGATCGCTCGTCCCAATACATTATTATCATGTCGGAGATGTGCTACCGAAAACGATAATCTTTTTTAAAACGATACGACCAGCGGATCATCGAGTTTGCTCGTTCATCTGCTGATCGCTCCCCTGTTTACACAGGACTATTATCGGCAACGAGTGTTATATTAACGCTCGTCTGCCCGATAATCATTCTGCGTAAAACCACCTTTAGAGGCATATTGACGCAATTAATCCCCTCTTTGTATGGTCCTTCTGGTCTGTTCGTTGGATACAACAGACATGTCTGTGTCACAGCTGTTTATCTTCCATGATGGTCTTTTTATTGGGGCTTTTAGGATAGCTAATGAAATATACATGAAAGAGGTACACGTCTTTCCGTTCCATATTTTTTCTCTGTGTAGTCCACTCCTGGCTTCGGCTTATAAATACTGATGCAAAATACTCCTGAGAAAGTGGTCAATGTCTCAAATTAAGAGAATACTCTTAGGCCCATAAATTCTTATCTTTTTAATGAATTTTATCCTCTATGTAGAAATAATTTTTTCTAGTTTTACATGTCACCCTAAGGCCTCATTCACATCTGCTTTCGCCATTGCTCTCTGTCAGAGGAGGAGAACTAGGGAATAACCGGAAGCTCTGGTTCCGTTGCACCAGACACCCCCGGCGGTCCACGGAAGCCATTGACTTTAATGGGTTTCATTGGTTGTCCGTGGTTTTACTGAAAACAATATAGCAGCATGCTGTGCTATTGTTTCCGGTAATCTTGACCGGATCTTTGACGGAGGCCTCCAACACCGATGTAAACAAGGCCTAATATGTAGTGTGTACGATGTCCATGACCTTTCTGTGACTTGACTCAAATCTCACTTTAACTAAGCCGTAATGTAATTATGCACCCCACTATGTAATTTGTTAGGACCATGTATTACCCAATTCACATTTGTTGAAATATGTAGAAAATGCCCATGGGATGTATTGAGTACTGGGCGAGACTATCGTATTACCTCTCATTTAGTTAATCTCCAATGCATCTACTTAGGGTATTAGAGTATTATATTTTCCTTTACCTTCTAGGCAGAAGCAGCTAAAGGCTTTGGCAGTGAATCCCTGTTGTCTGTTATTTACATCTGTAGAAAAGTCTTTCTAACCTGCAATTTGTTCTCCTGCTTTTCATACCCCCATTTAAATACCAGTTTTGCAGGATTGTTTTTCTTTCTTTTGTATGGTTAAACTTTCACTACTATTCCAACTATTTTGTAATTCAGAAGTAGACCATTGCAGGTACAGATCAGTGAGTTTATAGGTGCCAATTTATCAAGTGTTCTGGATTGTCGGCCGGTCCTAGAAAACAAATAATTAGGGGATGGGGGAATGGGATAAGTGGAACGCGGTGTGGGTAAATAAGATACTACCTTCTATGGATACTGCCACAGCACCCCTTGTAGGTAGTGCCACACAGATCCCATCTCCGATTCCATTATTTTCAGCTTAGGCATGCCCTTTGGTCACAATTTGCAGATCACAATGTCGGAATATGTACATCACCCCCCATCCCTTACTTTTATAAACCATTATTGCGTGTCTCCCCTAACCAACTTGATAAAGTGTCAGATCTTCCCTCTATATCTACTGATGATCGCACAGAAATATTGATATCTTTGACTGGCCACTTAATATCGACAAGAGACCACTTTATTCAGATTCAATTATTCCATCAGATTTATTACACTCCCTCTAAACTGTTTAGGATAGGGAAACAATATTCTCCTTACTGTTCACGCTGGTTCCTTTCTACATATGTTTCAGGGATGTCTAGTTCCCTTTGGTTTCTGGACTAAGGTAATGGAATTTATTTAACTGAAAGTTGGACTCCCTTGCATATTAGATCCCAAAGTCTGCTTACTCCTTCTGGTGGAGGACCTTATAAAGACTGTAGCTTCTAGATCCCTTTATGATGCTTTTGTTCTATGCAAGAAAACAACATCCTTATAAATTTGAAACACCCCAAGGTCCCTACATTGAAGGTGTGGATTGCAATGGTTAACTCCAATCTTCCCCTTTTGAAACTCGCATATGAAGCATGCGGGTGCCTGGATAAATTTGGCAAAATATGGCATTCCTGGGTGGCTAACTCCCATACTAGTCAATAGTTTTTGATCCCTTTTTATATATTCCATCTGAGATTATTTGGACTATGGGGCTGCTGATGTTCCAATGGTCTACTTACTCCCCCATTGGGTTCTCCTTATGGACTGCATTTACTATCTTTTTTTTTTTTTTCCCTTTTGAGTAGTGAAAAGCTTTTTGTTAGATTTTGTTATGTGTTGTATAACTAAACTGATATATAAAGACATGTATCCTTAGCTCTTATGCACATGACAGGTTTTCCCGGCCGTATGACGGATGTTCAAAAAATGTCCATCACACGGCTCCAGTAGGAACAATAGACCCCTAATGGGGCTATTCACACGCACGATTTTTTGACGGCCCGGGAAACCTAGCTGTCAAAAAATGGGACATGCCCTATTTTCGGACGTTCTCCCGGCCGCCCGGCTCCCATAGAAGTCTATGGGGCCGGGTAATACACGGCCATCACTTGAATGTGCTCCAAGTGACGGCCGTGTCTTGCTCTCTCTCCTCCTCCTCACAGTGCGAAGTGCATGTGAGGAGGAGGGTATTTTTTTTGCTCCCTGTAGGAGCGGAATCCCCAATCCCCGGCCACAGCTTCGGCAACACTGTGGCTGGTGATTGGGGATTCGGCTCCAGGGAATCCGCTCCAGGAGAAGTCCCTGCCTTCACTGTCCATATATGGACACTGACGTCAGGGACTTTTGAAGTGGAATCCCCACCGCTGTGGCATATATGGACAGTGAATTGAGGGACTTCTCCTGGAGCCGTCCCCTACAGGAAAGTAGGGGGGTGCCATCTATGGGGGGTGACTATGTACAAGGGGTCTGTGTAGCACTACCTACAGGGGGGCTGTGTAGCACTACCTACAGGGGGGCTGTGTGGCATTGCCCACGGGGGGCTGTGTGGCATTGCCCACGGGGGGCTGTGTGGCATTGCCCACGGGGGGCTGTGTGGCATTGCCCACGGGGGCTGTGTGGCATTGCCCACGGGGGCTGTGTGGCATTGCCCACGGGGGGCTGTGTGGCATTGCCCACGAAGCTGTGGCTTGGGATTGGGGATTCCGCCCCTACAGGCAGCAAAAAAAAATACCCTCCCCCTCCTCCTCACATGCACCTCTCACTATGAGGAGGAGAAGGAGAGAGAGCATTCAAGTGATGGCCGTGTATTACCCGGCCCCATAGACTTGTATGGGGGCCGGGAGAACGGACGAAAACAGGGCATGTTCCAGTTTTTTTGACGGCCCGGTTTTCCGGGCCGTCCAAAAATTGGTCGTGTGAATAGCCCCGTCAGTGTGACGGCCGTTTTTGGAACGGCCGTCACATGGCTGGGAAACTCTCATGTGAACAGGGCCTTATTCTTTTTTGTAAATTTCTGACCTTTTCCAATTGGGTACATTTGTAATACATTTTTGTATTTATTACTTTTTATTGTGTAATTTATGCACTTGTCATAATAAAATTAACCCTGAAAAAAAGAAAAAAAACATTTATGACTTTTACCACGGATATGCCATAAATGTTCAATTTGAGAATACCCCTTTAATTGCTGCAGCCTTCCATTCCAGAATGACTCGAGAGATTGCGTGTACGACTCCTTTACTTTTCTTGTATGAATTTTCTGCATGACAGTTTCCCAAAGCAAGGAATATAAAATATTTTTATCTACTTCCCCTTAGATAATCTGCTGCATAAGGACATGGGGACGGTTATTTCAGGATAACTTCTGCAGGCATAAGTTTGTGTAGAGTTCAACAAATGTTTCTTTCCATTCGAAGTTATGTTTTAGTGTAGCATACTGAGGTTCGGGCCTCCTTATATAAGATTTTTTGTAGTAAAGGGTTGATTTACGTGTCCTTGGGCCTGCTTGTGGCATGAAGGGAATATAATAATACTCATTGAGGATGGTCTTTCATTGACAAACCAGAGAAGGACTCTGCATGACTGGATTTTCTGCAGAACCATTCATTTCTTGGTCTGCGATAGAAATGCACAGATTAGCGCTGTATTTCAAACATATCCATTCTGGTGACACATGGAGAACCCCACCAAGTAGCCATATACATCAGGGTTTCATGGAGGCCTCTCTATGTAGCAGGGTGGAGGAGTTGATATCTTCCTGGCAACCAATCACTATGAGACAACCCTCCAATCCTCTTTACTGTACATGGACATGCCTGATTGACACTATAGGCTTTCATGGCAAGTCACAGTTTACATTAATAATGCATGTGAGTATTGAAAGCGCGTTGAATAATATATAGACAGGCATTAATAGCTCCCCAGTGAACGACCCATCAGCTAGTAAAAACTTGGGAAAAGAAGGCAGAGAAAAAAAAAATCTAGAACGGTCATTGTAGATCCTACGACGCAAATCCAGAAAGTCTAGATCACTGCAAATGTGCTCTTTAATCTGCCGAAAATTGTGTAGCACCTTTAATAATTCTGAGATATTATAGATGAAGTTGCAGAGACTCTATATGACAAGTATATTTGAAACAATCCTTCTTTGTGGATTATCATAATGGGTGTATATAGGGGTGACTTTGACTTTCTCACGTCCTAGTTATACACTCCGATATGGTAATTGTGGTCAGTCGAGGACCTCCACTTACGTCCATTGTCTTTCCAAACTCTTTTTATGGTCTGCCACTATTACGCAACGGTTTCACATAGTTGCATTTAACTGTTCGGGTATGTGCACACGATAGCAGGCTTTTACGGCTGAAATGACAGACTGTTTTCAGGAGAAAACAGCTGCCTCGTTTCAGCCGTAAAAGCTCCTCCTCGTATTATGCGAGGTGTCTGTGACGCTCGTAAATCTTGAGCTGCTCTTCATTGAGTTCAATGAAGAACGGCTCAAATTACGTTGCAAAGAAGTGCCCTGCACTTCTTCGCCGAGGCAGTCAATTTACGCGTCGT
The DNA here is from genome assembly GCF_050947455.1 of Rhinoderma darwinii. NCBI lineage: Eukaryota > Metazoa > Chordata > Amphibia > Anura > Rhinodermatidae > Rhinoderma > Rhinoderma darwinii. The sequence continues at coordinate 58,919,327 of NC_134698.1, forward strand.
CGTTTGACAGCTGTCAAACGACGACGCGTAAATGACAGGTTGTCTGCACAATACGTCGGCAAACCCATTCAGATGAATGGGCAGATGTTTGCCGACGTATTATAGCCCTATTTTCAGACGTAAATCGAGTCATAATACGCCTCGTTTACGCCTGAAAAAATGTCGTGTGAACCCAGCCTAAGTCATTGCTAGACTGTGAGCCGTGCCTTTAAGAACTGTCTAGACCTAGCGTGTTTATAGCATGTCTACCATTCCCCTTTTGATTTTTCTCTGGAAATATGAGTCCTCCAACATTCTGCGAGCGGAGTACCGGCAGCAACATAAAGGGATGATGAAGGAATGCTGTATGTAGGGTTATGGTCATTGCCAGGACACCTATTATCTACAATGGAAACCTGTCTAAGGTACCCTGCTCAGAAACAAAGTTTCGGAATATAACGTTAGTCTTTTGTCTTTGACTATTTGAGTATAGCTATTTGATTTTGACTTGGTATGCGGCTTTAACCTTTCCAACACTAACATGGATTGCTGTAAAGTACTTGATGGTTATGAGTTTACTGTACATTTATAAATGTGTCGGCAAGTCGATGATTCGGCATGAAGTCAGCAATGGAAAGTCATTGAAGTGCGCTTAGGTTTTTGTAAACGGAAATCTCTGTCCGAGTTAATTTACTGTTGCCCTGAGCTCAGAAGGTGAACTTTATACAAAAGCGTACTATTATTTATATTGCTGGCAATACTTCTGTTCACTGTTAACTTTCCAAAAGAGCCTTCAGTAAATCTGTGTAACGTTATATACCCCAGGGTGCTCTGTTCATCTGCATTCAGTGGCGAAACGGAAACCCTGTACATCATTCGGTGCACTGTAAGACGAACTGACCTCCAACTAAAAATAAAGAAAAAAAAAATCTGGTTTATTTTTTAATTCATTTTTTGTTTTCATTCTTGATTTCAACCATCGTGGGAGACTTGATTAGGAAAATTCTTTTGAGTAGCTGAATTGCAAGGCTATGTTCACACCGGGCGGATCTGCTGCGTAAAAGTACATCTCGTATCTGCCCTGGGTGGTGCAGTTTTTCATCCGGAATGTCCGCTGCGAAAACTGTGCATCAAAAAAAAAAAAAGTTTCATACTTTTGTAGCCATGAAGATGCGTCCCCCTGCCGTCCTGCAGGCTGGCCTCCTGGGGGTGACTGTTTATCCCATGTAATTGCTGCAGCCTGTGATTGGCTCCTGCGGTCACTTGGAATTAAATGTCATCCCAGGAGGGGACGAAGAAACACAGAATCCTTTATTATATGTATATAATTATTTATTTTTTGAGTTGCGTTTTTTTCGGTGGAATCACAGCTTTTCCGCTGCAAAAATTGCTACAGCTGCTATGTGTTGCGTGTTTTACCTACCCCGTGAATTTAATGGGGAAAACCCGCAACAAAAGAGCAGCGATTACGCAAATACAACTGACATGCTGATCAAAAAAACGAACCGCAGGTCAATTTCTGAGCGTTTTTTTCCGCTTCTCATTTACGCAGCATGTGGATGAGATTTTTTCAATTCTCATCCACTTTACTGCTACTGTATTATTCTGCAGATTTTCCGCAATGAAATCCGTTTCGGAAAATCCACAGTATTTACGCTACATGTGACCTTTAGAAGGTATTCTAGTATAAAAAGTCTGTTAAAAAGTGAAATGTTATTATTTTATTTATTTTTTTCAAACTTTGATTTTTTTATTCAAAAGGTTTTTCAACAAAAACACAGTAAGTCTTGTGTAGGCCTTATTGACACAAACGTGTCCGATTTGCATCTGCATAAAATGGACTATTTTTCATTCATATGAATGTCCGTGTTGCGTTCGTGCGGTTTCCATGTGTCATTCGCTTTTTCTGTCTGTTTTTCTCCTCCTGGTTTTAAGTTTTTTTTCTGTGCATTTCTCTAGCAACTGATCTGTGAAAAATGTGTGCTGTCAGTTTTTGTTTTTTTAATAAACTTTAATTGGCAAGTCTAGTCCTCAAATACGAGCATGCAGTGAGTTTCTTGCACTGGACACGCGCTCTGTGAAAAAACCGTATGTCAGGCCCTGCACTATGCATAACACCGCTTATCAATTATGGCTGGAGTGTTCCTTGGGGTTATGTCACTTAACCCCTGCAGGACGCAGCCCTTTTTCAAATTTTCACTTTTGTTTTTTTCTCACCACTTTTCAAAAGCTATATTTTTTTTATTTTTTCGTCTATATCCCCATACGTGGGCTTGTTTTTTCCAGGACAAGTTGTCGTTTTTCATAGCACCATTTATTGTACTTCATAATGTACTAGGAAGCGTAAAAAATTATTTGTGGGGTGAAATGGGCAAAAAACAGAGATTACATCATATTTTGGGGGTGGTTTTGTTTTTATGGCGTCCATCAGGCGGTAAAAACTACATATTCACCTTATTCTACAGGTTGATACGATTACGGAGATACCAAATTTATATGTTTTTGTTTTATGTTTTGCTAAATTAAAAAAAACTTTTGTGTCGCCATGTTTTGTGCGATCGCGTGTTTGAGGGGGCGCCACCTGATTCTAACACTTTAAATGCCGCGGTCGCGATTGATCGCGGCCTTTAAGGTGTTAAACGGGCGGAATCAAAGTGAACTTTGATTCCGCTCATTGCAGGGAGGTGTCGGCTGCGTGTAACACAGCCGTCACCCGCTGTGTATGGAGCGAGCTCAGCCCGTGAGCTCGCTCCATACTTCCCCCTTAACCCTCATCACATACAGTTACATGATTTTGCGTGAAGGGGTTGTCCTGCTTCATCTAATGTTTTTTTTTGTATAATTTAAAATTATACTGTTTTCCAATAAGCTTTCTGTCTCACGGCTTTAACCCGTTAGTGACCGGCCCATCGTGTTTCTACGTCGGTCACTAACGGGCCTTATTCCGATGCCATAGACTTTTTACGTCGCGGCATCGGAATAAGTTTACAGAGCAGGGAACTGTCAGATCTCCCTGCTCTCAGCTGCTAGAGGCAGCTGAGGGCTGGGAGCGTCCCTGCTCTGCCGTGTGAGATCGATATTAGTATCGATCTCACCCGTTTAACCCCTCAGATGCGGTGCTCAATAGCGAGCACCGCATCTGAGTGGTTTTGGAGAGAGGGAGGGAGCTCCCTCTCTCCCCCACCGACACCCGGCGATACAATCGCCGAGTGTCTGTGTCTCTAATGGCAGCCGGGGGTCTAATAAAGGCCCCCAGGTCTGCCTGGAGTGAATGCCTGCTAGATCATGCCGCAGGCATGACCTAGCAGACGCCTATCCGTGTTAAACGGACAGGCAGTAATACACTGCAATACAGAAGTATTGCAGTGTATTATAAATGCGATCGGAGAATCGCATATTATAGTCCCCTAGTGGGACTAGTAAAAAAGTGAAAAAAAAGTTTAATAAAGTTAATTTAAAAAAAAATTTGAAAAAAAATGAAAAACCCAGCTTTTCCCCTTATAAACTGCTTTAATATTAAAAAAAACAAAATAAAGTTAAAAAGTTACACATATTTGGTATCGCCGCGTCCGTAATGAACCCGAGTATAAATCTATTACATTATTTATACCGCAAGGTGAACGCCGTAAAAAAATAAATAAAAAACTATGGAAAAATTGCTGTTTTCTGTGAATACTGACTTTAAAAAAATGTAATAAAAAGTGATCAAAAAGTCGCATCTACTCCAAAATGGTACCAATAAAAACTACAAGTCGTCCCGCAAAAAAAAAGCCCTCATACAACGGCATCGGCGAAAAAATAAAAACGTTACGGCTCTTCAAATATGGAGACACAAAAACAAATCATTTTGAAAAAAAAGCGTTTTTACTGTGTAAAAGTAGTAAAACATACAAAAACTATACAAATTTGGTATCGTTGCAATCGTAACAACCCGCTGAATAAAGTTATTGTGTTATTTATAACACACGGTAAACGGCGTAGATTTAGGACGCAAAAAAGAGTGGCGAAATGTCAGATTTTTTTCTATTCCCCCCCCAAAAAAAAGTTAATAAAAGTTAATCAATAAATAATATGTACCTAAAAACGGTGCTATTAAAAAGTGCAACTTGTCCCGCAAAAAACAAGACCTTATACACCGATGTCGACGCAAAAATAAGAAGGTTATAGCTCTTGGAATGCGACGATTGAAAAACGTAAAAAATTGCTTGGTCATTAAGGTCCAAAATAGGCCGGTCATTAAGGGGTTAAAGGTCTCTGCATGTTGTTATCCATTAGGAACATTCATTATTTACTTCCAGTGGATCAAGTTCTGTCCATGGTCATGTGATGCTCACACAGTTGCAGGGTTGGTTACAGTATGTGTATTAGAGTTGTCTACTTACGAGCCGTGCACTTGTGTCATCACATGACCATGGACAGAATTTCATCTACTGGAAGTAAACAATGAATGCTCCAACTGAATAACAACAAGCAGAGATTTTAAAAACCGTGAGGACTTAAAACAGAGACTATATTAGAAAATTGTATAACTGAATTGTACAAAAAATAAAATTAATTTGTTGAAAGTGGGCTACCCCTTTAAGACTTTTATAGCATAGGCTATTGTCTGATCATTGGGGTCGAACCACTGTTACTTGTCGTGATCGCTAGAACAGTGTTGTACTCGTGTCGGGTCCTCTCACTTTCACATTCGGGTGAATTGGGTCCGTGAAAACTGACCAAATTCTCCTATCTGTGGAAAAACGGGACATGTCCGATCTCTCCACGGATCACTGACGGGACCCGGCCGGCACATAACGGTCGTGTGCATTAGGCATTACCGTTCACATCTGCTAGTTGGCCACCCGTTTGGGAGCTACAATATAACTAGTGAATAGAATTTTTAACAACTTAACAGAAGTAGAAAACTTGAGGACTTGTATCAAACGGTCAGTTTTTATTTTAGGGGAAATGCTACCAAATTATGTAGTCCCTCTTTATTTACATGCTTTTTATTCATGACTGCACCCTAACCGTTCCAAGGGTCTTCTAGTCTACTATTCCTAGCCTCTGTTGTACGCTTTATGACTGCTGCCATATGTAGCGTGGGTAAGAAGCCCAAGGCTCGACACCTCTGGTGGCCCTTATTCCTGATCTTCACAAGTGGAATAACCCTTTGTCATTCTGAGCCATAGCTGCCTTTAACCAATTTGTAGTGACAGCGAGCGTGATGAGGGACATGTTCGCTGAATGATGAAGTCCCACGCTGTTCTAATTACCATCTAAAGTAAAAATATATCTCTTGGGCACCGTGTCTTCATGATATTGAGACGGTAACCCTTACATCTGCACAAATTGAGGCCAAAAATTGTTGGGTTTTACGTTCGTAGAATAGTTCATTCACATACAATTATCGGTGTGTCCCTTTGCATGGATACACAGAGGGCCACAGTTTCTGCACCTTTTGGCATTTAGTTAGCACAGATTATACCAACTGAAATATAACAAATCTTGCTCAGTACAGCGTCATTTCTAGTACTATTAAAGGTTGGTGTTTATGGGCAGTAGTACTTGAAAAATTGTATCACCGACCTCTAATTTTGCAGCTTGTCACAAACCCTGCATCTCCCCCCTTGATGGCGTTCTCACGAAGTCTCGGCACCCTGGCCAGGGCAGCACAGATTATGTCCAAAAACCATTTTATTTTCCTTTTGTATTTTTAGAAATCCATTAGTCGCTTGCTGGGAATGTGGGAATAATTATCAGTCCATTAAACTGTGCTGCCAATGCAGGTATGGGCAAGGTTGTTCTTACCAGTTATTGCCTGTAGTTTTATATTTTAAGGGGTCATCAAAAAGTCATTTTTTGCCTGCAAAGATTTATCCGTGCTTGCAAATAGAGTTCATATATCTGTCTGGCTGTGTAGGTAGTGCTGACCGCATCATATCTATGGATATAAATAAATCTCATTACCGCGTAGCTGCACGGCTTGGGATTTACTAAATAAAGAACCGTCGCCCTGGGATCCTTTTAAAGTGCTTAACTTCTTTTCAGGTACTGTATAATCCCCGAACGAGTCATACTTTATTGCATTACTGCATGTTTCCTCTTTGTTAGCGGTTTAGATGTAATATTGCCTTTTAACGTTATATTTGCTGTATTTCTCAGTGTAACATACCAGGATATGATCATCAATGAGAGTCCATTATCTCATAACATATAATATGTTGGCCATTACTCTTGTATCCTTTTATTTGGATAGATTTTCAGGAGAAATATGGACTGTACTGACCTACTAGGAAAATCTTTACAACATATGCTTTTATTGTATTACGTAGGAGGACACCCCATCTATGACATGTATAGATAGACCTGCCTTCGTTCTGTATTCGCTCTCGACGTCTGCGCTATAAAACAGTCACATCTGCTTTCTTTGTGTCCTCTACATACGGTGTGATTTGATGTACAGCCGCCTCACGGAGCTAATGGCATGGCAATACTGTTATCTGCTGAGCCAGCACGATGGTGATACTCCCTAAAGGACCGCTGCTTTATTAGTTGTGATGTTTTTGCTCTCAGGAAGGAGATCATTCAATGTTTTTGTCCTTTTTCTGGAAATATACAATTTATCAGTAATATAAACTAATGGTAGGTACTAGGGATACAACCTCATTACAGCTAAAATGCAATAAAATCGCATATACCTCCGGTTATAAATAAGTTTGCATAAATCTATAGTACAAGCCAATGTAAGACATTTTGTAATATATCTTATTGGAGGAAAATGCCTCCTTCTCCACTTTTACCATTCTCTTAAAGTTTTGTGTAATTTTTATGAACTATTGCCAAATCTAATAAGACACATGTAGTTTAAATAGGTAATCGTATAGTTAGTCTACAAGCTATTGTCTCCATGTACTGATCTCGGATGGGGTTCAATTATTCTTTGCTTGCAGCTCATCTTGGTTACATATTAAGCTCGCCAAACACACTGGACCAAAGTCAGCCAAAGCCACAAGCCTATTCCCCTTACCCCCATTGAACTAGATATGAGGGCTAGTCTGCGCCAAGTGTTCATATTCATGGGCAGCTGGGAGAGAGTTGTTGGTTGATTACTATTTAGTGTGAATTCCCACCTTTTAGAGACTTTATAGATGTATCCCATCCTTATGTACAAGATTTATGTAAATATCCCCCCCCCCCTAAAGCTGGCATGCATTGATCCCAAGGTTATTGCTCAGTGGCCAAATTGTAAGTACCCCATATGGGATGAGTGGCGTGTGTTGACTTCTACTAAGCTACTTTTCCCCTTCTCTGCTGTCTGTCTGATTACTATTCCTATTTTTTTCGTTTTATAGTACAACTGAACCATTTAAGAAAGACTGGTTTTGTTCTAGGCAAGAATGCATGACCTAAAGGAAGCTCACCTCTCTAAAGTTGATAACACACCTTTGATAGCTGTCGGCCAAACACTCGTTCAGCCGACAACCATTTCTTCCGACCCCACTTCCCCATACACATGCATTCTTGGACGAGCTAATCTCCCACGAGAACAAAGGATCCGCCATATTGAAATCCAACATGCCCAATCCTTCTTTCCCCTTGACATCTGCCATACACATTAGATGTTCAGCCACAATTAACGGTTTCGGCTGATGTTCATCTAATGTGTTTAGGCACAGTTCTGAGGAACTTTTTTTTTTTCTTTACATAAAAGCTAACATTCATTGAAACATGTCTGAAGATGCCTAGTGGGAGTCCACACCCCTTCTCTACTTACTGGTCCTTCTGGACCCTTTTCAGTGGTCCCATAATGTCGTCTTGTTCATTCAGGCCTTCCAAGATGCCTCTGGCAGGCCTCATAGAATTGCATTTGAAGACTAGATTTTACCTAAGTTTGTTCAAGCATAAGTGCCGTGAGATTTCCGTGCGAGGTTAGAGCATATGTCGGCATCGGTCAGACTGAAGATAAATTACATGTTGCTGCAAGTATCCCGTGTGTCAGATACAATACAACCTGCTTAGCTTACATTATAATTACTCTGTGTGAATTTGTCCTTTCTGGAAGCTGGTTATTCTATTATATGCACAAGAGCAAAGTGGTCGTCTCTGTTACTGCTCAGAAAGGATCAAATGGCACTTGTTCAAAAACCTATAGAGGACCTGGTGAAAGCCATGAGCAATTATATTACCCTAGCATATCATGAAAGTATGTCTGTCCTCGTAGCCCATTAATCTGCAATAATGCAGACCTCAAAATCTGTCTTTACCGTATATTTAGGTTATTAATAATCATATTTTCCCATAACGAGCCCAATTTTCCCAACATTTATAACGTTGATGTTTCTTTTCCTGCGCCTAGTTAATGTGAAATAAAATAACATTACTTAGGACAAAATAAATGATCATTCAGCGATTGCACTGTACATGCCAAGCCAGATGTTTTCCAGCTTTTTTAGGCATCATGATATGTGGATGTCCACCCCACCCCCCTCCAGCTGCACTGTTTTTCTGGGTACAGCGACAATTCAATGGAGAATGGCATGACCTAACTGCTACCAATCTTTTCCCCTTCTTTGCCAATCCAGCTTTGAGGTGATCAGCTGAGTCAAGTCCGACAGTTGGTTGCTAGAGATAAGCTGCCTTACAAGTCCCTTGTAACCACTTTGTCACGTATTATTCGGGTCTTCATCTTAGGCTAGAATAAAGGCCCTTTTACACGGGCCAATGATCGGGCAAACAAGCGTTCATCTGAATGCTGGTCCCTGTGTGAACAGGTCAGCGGTGAATAAGCAAACACTCGTTCATTGGCTGATCTGTTAGTTTATACGGCTTAGGCCTCATGCACACGACCGTACAATTCGTCCGTAATTGCGGTCCGCAATTGCAGTCCGCAATTACGGACCCATTCATATATATTGACCACAGACACCTTCCCGTATATTTACAGGAAGGTGTCTGGGCCGTAGAAAGCCTCTGCAAAAGATAGGACTTGTCCTATCTTTTGCTTTTTATGGACCGTGCTCCCATACTTTGCATGGGAGCACGGGCCTGAAAATGCGGATGGCTGTGCCCATAATCGCGGACTGTAATTACAGGCACTGCTGTGTGCATGAGGCCTTCCTGTGTAAAAAGAAAGATGTGTTGTCGACATGATGGAACATATGGGGACGAACACTCTTGGTAACAATCGCTCGTCTCCATACATAACAGATCGACGTAGGTTTAAGTAGAAGGGTGCGTATATAGGGGCCCAACCCTCTATAGACTAGAAAGTATTACGCACACCAATAGGGGTAATTTTGCAGGTAACCTCTTTAATCTCTTATACCAGGGTGCAACGTTTCGGTCCAAGCACAGACCTTTCCCAAGCACTAGAGATTCATGATAAATACACATGTTATTCCATATAATTGAAAAGTATGTGATAAGTCAAAAAACATTACAAAACATGAAGTATATACAAATACACATGTACAAGATGGACATAATCATACAACGTAGGAAGAAACTGATAAATGCGGTCTCAAGTACTAGTCCATATTGTCTTATGCTGCATGATTGTGTGAAGGTTACATAGTTACATAGTTACATAGTTTGTACGGTTGAAAAAAGACACATGTCCATCAAGTTCAACCAAGGGACGGGAAAGGGGAAGCAAAAAACCTCTACACATAGGAGCTAATATTTTGTTGTTCTAGGAAATTATCTAAGCCTTTTTTAAAGCCATCTACTGTCCCTGCTGTGACCAGCTCCTGCGGTGACTATTCTATAAATTCACAGTTCTCACAGTAAAGAAGGCTTGTCCCCTCTGCAGGTTGAACCTTTCTTTTTCCAGACGGAGGAACTGCCCCCTTGTTTTTTGGGGGGGTTTTACATGGAACAGGATTTCACCATATTTTTTGTATGTGCCATTCATATATTTATATAAGTTAATCATGTCCCCCCTTAGTCGTCTTTTCTCAAGGCTAAATTCTCCATGCCCCTTATTAGCTTCGTTGCTCTTCTTTGTATTTTTTCCAACTCCAGGGCATCCTTTCTACGAACTGGAGCCCAGAACTGGACTGCATATTCTAGATGAGGCCTCACTAATGCTTTGTAAAGCGGTAATATTACATCCCTGTCCCGCGAGTCCATGCCTCTTTTGATACACGACAATATTTTGCTGGCCTTTGAAGCAGCTGATTGACACTGCATGCTGTTATTTAGTTTATGATTTACAAGTACACCCAGATCCTTCTCGACAAGTGACTCCCCCAGTATAGCTCCCCCTAGGACATATGATGCATGCAGGTTGTTCGTACCCAGATGCATAACTGTACATTTATCTACATTAAACTTCATTTGCCAAGTGGACGCCCAAACACTGTTTGTTTAAATCCGCTTGCAATTCACAAACATCTTCCATAGTCTGAACTATATTGCATAGCTTGGTGTCATCTGCAAAAATAGAAATAGTGCTATTAATCCCATCCTCTATATCATTAATAAAGAAGTTGAATAATAGTGGTAAGTTGTTGTTGAATATGGCGTATACTTTTAAATAGAGACGTGTCCCAGGATGTATTATATATATATATATATATATATATATATATATGCGATCCGTCGGTCCCTTTGGATATATATATATAAGTAGTTAAGGTACATGTGTGTTTGTCCAGAACCGTAATATGTTGCATAATAATTATAGTTCAATAAGAGAGAGAGGCATGGTATGAGGGAGACATAAGTATAGATATATATACACACATAGTGGTCTGGAACAATATCGTCATGGTCCACATAGTCAGTGTATAGTGCTATAAATGAGATGACAAGTACATTATGAGGGAGTCATCCATGTAGATGTGGAAAACTTGGATACCCATTACATTTAACATCAAAATGTCCCTATTCTAGGTGTACTTACCTTCTATATACTGGTGAGTCAGCGTACGGCGCAAGGAAGAGCGGTTTACCGTTAATGAGGGCGCTGACAGTCTCTTGCAGCGCTCCTCATTATAAGGACTTCCGGAATTTCCGGTTTGGGTCACATGTACACGTCCGTGTCACTCATGATGTCGGAGTGTGAGTGTGAAGTATCGCTAGTACCGGAAGTTGCGTAGGAAGAAGTAGTTGCGTTTTTTGACTTATCACATACTTTTCAATTATATGGAATAAAATGTGTATTTATCATGAATCTCTAGCGCTTGGGAAAGGTCTGTGCTCGGACCGAAAAGTTGCTCCCTGGTATAAGAGATTAAAGATTTTACCTGAAAAATTACCCCTATTGGTGTGCGTCATACTTTCTACAGCATACATAACAGATCATTTCTCCTAGCGCTGATCGACCAGCTGGATCGGTGGTCGTTTTCACTTCCCAAATTGGGCTATGTAAAAGGACATTTAGGCAGATTAGAAAAAGAGGATTTTTATGAGGACATGAACTAAGCCTTTTTCTGTCTTTTTAATCCCCACAGGGATTTCCGTGAAAAAACATTAATCTCCGATCCTTAGGATAGGCCATCAATATGTGATTGGTGGGTGTCCCCGACACCCAGGACCCTTGCCGATCAGAATGAAGGAGCCGTGATGTACTCCAGAGAGCATCGTGGCACCTTTGTAATGTATAGTATTAGGAAATTGTTATGACCCAACTCGACAACCCCTCTCCGTATGCCTGAGAATGCCCTCTCTTAACCAGGGAATGCAAAGAGATGTTCTCGCACTGGTGGAATAAGCACAACAATGTATTTCACTGTCAAATGAATAGTTTGTTTCTGCTGTAGGAAAAATATATGGACACCCACGCTTCCAGGAACCAGACACACAGCGATCCACTGGTCGCTGGGGTAACATTGTGTAGGGTTATGTAACACTGCTTGTAAGGTGGAGTATCACTTTTACCTTCTTTAAATACCAGGGGTTATGAAGGAATTGATTCTCTAAACAAAATAACCATAATATTACAGGGCTACATAAAACACTATGGTCTCGAGCTCACTTTATGTATAGGTCTTTATCCCAAATCTAATTTTAGCTTTTGATAATTATTCTTCAGAGGTGACTTGGTTTCCTTCATCCGATTTTCCGTCTTTCTTTTCAGCTGCTGTTTTATTGTGTGCATTGCGCTATGCTGATTTCTTATTCTACTTTAAATTAATGCGAGAAAAGAAAAAAAAACAAAGAAAGAAAGGGAAGCATATGGCAAAGATAATCTGTGCCGCGTACGTCACAAGCTTTTTTTTGTGAGTTATTCTGAGTAATAGCGAAATCTGTGTAAAGGCCATGTGCATTCTTTTATGGTGAGACTCCGATTAATAATTCAGATTGACATAAAGCCAGAGGGACAAATCACAACGAACTATTCAGTAGCCAACAAAATAAAGCACCAGACCCTGGAAGGTAAGCTTGGTGCCTATGCCTGTGGTGCTCCGTAAATCTCTGCAGTCGTTCCTCTACGTCTATTACAAGATGTTGAAATGAAAATATCCGACGTGTGTGTTTTTACATATGCATTTAATCCACCGCTAAAGCGACATAACAAGTGCTCGGTTAACAAGTGTTCTGGATTATCAGTCAAAAGTATGTGACGTTTACCTGCAATTGTAAAGAAACTTCAGGAACACTGGCAAAAATAAGATGTTAAAGGGGTTATCCGGCGGCCCAAGAAAAAAAATAATCCACAAAAAACTTCTTAAAACGTCTACTTGTACTTGTTGTTATGTATCATTTCCAGGCATTAAACGTTCTTTTCGGGCTACTTACCATACTGCGATATCGCCGCACTTGTGGTTGTCGTCTTTATGCTTCTTGGCTGGGATTTCATTTTTCAGCGTGTTCTGAAAAACTACAAATCCCAGCATTCCCTGGAAGGTTTGGAGCATTCGCATTGAGAGGAGGTGAGCCAGCGCGTGCGCTCTAATGCTGCCTGGCCGAGAGCGACAGGACTAGGAAGAGGGCTGCCTTAGAAATGGAGCAGACCAAACGGAAGGGGGAGCAAGCCCTCTGTCACATGTTGACGTGTCGGAGCGTCATCACTTGACCGAAAACTACAGGGATTCTGGCACCACGTGACCAGGTCCTCAATTCATGATTCGAGTGGAATTAAAAATTACATTATTTTAGTTAATAAGATGTATTCTTCTGACAATATTAATGGTTAACAATTTTTATTCCCCGGATAACCCCTTTAAAGGCTATGTACACCTTTTTAAAATCTTTTTTTACATTTTTTATAAAGGAGCACTCCCAGAAAATGTTGTATTCTCTGGCCCATTAGAGAGGCACATTATGTACATCAAGGATCAGCAACCTTCGACACTCCAGCTGTTGTAAAACTACAATTCCCAGCATGCCCTGTCAGCCTTTGGGTGGAATAATAAAGCATTTGTCTATCAGGGCATGCTGGGAGTTGGAGTTTCATAACAGCTGGAGTACCGAAGGTTGCTGACCCCTGATGTAAATTGTGGGAAGGTAATCTTCTTACCGGTGGCTGTATTTGTGAGTTATCTACTCCCTTCTGGTCCTCCGCTGTGTCATGTGACCAGCAATAGGAATCTCCAATTACGACAGCGTCTGTGGACAGGAAGTCAGATTCTCCATTCGATCCTATAAGATTGACATCGAGGCTGTGATCGTAATAAATAGAGAAACTTTCTAAATACTTGTTAAAAATGATGTTTACGTTTTGAGATACAGCTGCTTTGTATACTGTAGACAGAGCAGCTGTATCATGCACGAAGACCTGAATCCATCAGGTTGGAAGGACTGACGTTCAACGAAAGCGGGTCCTGCGTGTCTGACACACAGGATCCACCTGTAATTGATCACACCTAAGTTATGAACTTAAATGTGATCAATAGACGCTCGATCCTGCGTGTCAGACATGCAGGACCCGCTGACGCTGATCCCGTCAGTGCCACGGTCCTGACAGATACAGGCTTCAGCATACGATACATCTGCTCTGTATACAGGATAAAAAGAAGCTGTATCTCAAAAATCGCCACTAAACGCGTGTCGAAGATTCACAGTGAGCAACTAGAAATGAAGGGGAAGCAGCACTCGTACGAGCGCTGCACCCCCTTCAAAACAGCTAATCAGTGGGGGTCCCGGATGTCGGACCCTGACCCATCAGCTATTGATGGCATATCTTGGGGTTAGGCCATGAATTTTTACTGGCTGGAAAAACCCTTTAAAGCTCTGTTCACATCTGCGTCAGTGGGTCTGTCAGGTTTCCGATTTTATGGTTTTTACAGGACAAAATAAATCCGCATGCAGCTGTATTTTGTCCGACAAAACAACGAATAACATGACGAAAACCAGACGCAGCCCATTAAAGTCAATCCATCATGCGATCGACCCAGCACTTCCATTTGTTTAGTTGTTCTTCCCCTATGACAGCAAAGAATAACAGAATACCTAGCACAGATGTGAACAGATCCTAAAAAAAACCTGTTGCCGTCACATTATTTTCTAATCAAAGGGCAGAGACGTAGCTAAAAGTTCTTGGGCCCTGGTGCAAAAGTTCAGCTTAGGTCCCCCCTTCCACCTATGACAACGGAAATGTCGTCTTGTATACAACTGTGTATACATCACATGAGTAAAGACTAATTTACATAGGCGTATTAGTCACAGTTAACGTTTTCTCTGATTGAAGTCGTTCACTTTTTCTGTTTTTTCGATCCGGCCCAGACCGCCATGAAGACTTTTTCCAGACTCTTTCCAGTCAAATCTCGCCATCCTGCTGCTACTCCCAATTCTGTGCCTGTTGCTTCCCCATTTTCCACAACTACTGTACCTGCTATGATTCACAGTGCCACCAAATACTGTACTTCAGAAATAATGGTGTCATAACTATAGTTACCCCGAAAATAATAGACCGCACCCCTGAAAACAAAAGTGCCAGATAGTGCCCCCAAATATAAGTGGCAAACAAGTAATGGCCACATTGTGCCTCAGACGGTAATCGTGAACCACACAGTAAAAAGTGCCCCCTTTGTGCTCCGCAAATTAATGAAACCACCCTTTGTACCCCACAAAGTAATGGTGCCCCACGTGGTAATAGTGATGTCCGTGCACCCAAAGAGTAATAGTGCCCCCCTACTCCCACACAGTAATAAAGCCCCTTTTGTGCCCTAACATAGTAATATGCCTACTGTTCAGCGCCCCTACACAGTGATGGCCTCTTTATGCTCCCAACACAATAATAATGGCCCTTTTTTGCCCACCCCACAGCAAAAGTGCCCACGTTCGTACCCCCTGCAAAGTAATGAATCCCCCTTTTAGCCCCAAATCAGTAATTCCTATTCCTCTTTGTGCCCCCACAATAAAAATTACCAACTTTTGGGTCTCCTTATAGATAATAGTACCCCCTAAAATATTAAAAGGTATATTCGCCTAAACCTGAGCCCACGGCGAGCAGAGTAGCTAAGGCCTGTGAAGTCGGTGGGCAAGCATTGTGCTGGGAAGCCGATATCTCATGTGTGGTCCTGGCATCCTATAGGCTACAAACCTAAAGAGGCTTGTGCCCTACCGGACAGGGGGATGGGAGAACAGTGAATCTTATTGACCATCCCTGCTCTGCCATGGGTTTTAACTGTATTGGTGTCCTGAGGAAATATCCAAATATTACCTTGATACACTTAGTTTTAATATCGTGCACTTAATATGCGAAGCCTCTTATTATCATCTGCATCGGTCCTCCGAATTGGCAAAAGGGGAAAAATTAATTTAGACTTTATTGTAGTCAATGCCGGCCAGGAGTTATGAACCGTGTTTTTATTTGAGAAACTGATGAATGCGACGACATAGTTTGCAGTGGTTGCTGAACACTCTAGTGACACATTCCACTTAATGGACATATGTTCACATGGGAGCGTTTTCCAATTCTTTCGCTATACAAACTCCGGAATCTATATTCTAGCAGCTTTAACGTCTCCCTTGTGGCATGAAAGTTGTTTTGCTCTCCAATATAATATCATTTCACAGAAATGTTTAATGCCTTAACAATGAGTGCTTGTGATGGCCATTATCAGGGATTATATTTATACAAGGAAGCGTGGGGTAAATAGGTCAAGATAAAAATGGAGCACACAAATCATTTAAGCACTTGTACATTTTCTATAAAATATCTGCGTAAAACACCTGTTTGGGAAAGACTTTAAAGGTTACAAGTGGCACTGACGAAACATCTGCCCGAGGAAAGAGATGTTTAAATGTCAAAGTGTTTCTTATCGACAGATTTGTAATTATCAAAACTGTGTATCTACAATAAAAAACTTAAAATGTTTAATTGTTTTGAGGGAATGTTTAGTTTGATGCTTCCAGAGAGGTTTAATCGAGTCTTACTGGATATAATTTGCCAGACATAAGTAGTCAAAATATATTTGGCCATGCAAACAGAAATGTTTTCCTCATGCCATTTGTTCCCTTGCACCTGAATTTGGCTGTATACAGTTGTAATATTTGATGGGAGGATTTAAAGGAAATCTGTCAGCAGTTTCGAGCCCTCAAAACTGCTGACCGTGCTATATAGGGGGGGGGGGGGCAATGTAAAGATACCTGTTGTCCCGGTCATTACAGAGAAATCGGCGTTTGCAGCCACCCATGCCGCCTATGCAAGTGCCACAGAGAAGGCCCCTTGATGTTCAAGTACTCTAGGCTCTCCTCATTTAACGCTACCAGCCCCTCCCCTCTGATTGGATTCTAGAGCCGTCACTTAGGGCAGAGGGTGGCACTTATGACTGCAGGGCATTAAACGTCAATTTCTCGGTTATTGGTACTGTTACACTGCCCTCCTTCTCTATATAGCGTTGTCAACAGTTATGAGGCTCAAAACCGCTGACTGATCCACTTTACGGAAATTGGAGCTCGTCCTTGGTAAATAGGGTTGAATGCATTTAAAGGGGACCTGTCACTAGATCATACATGTAGAACTGGTTAACGGGCTTGAATAGCAATGTCTTACTGATTCCAGCGCTGTTTTTTCTTCCCTCCTGTATGGCCCACTCTTGTGTTGACCCTCATTTGGCGAATTTGCCATAGTTGGTCAACAGGTAGTGAGCTACTCTCAAGCTGCCTTGGTCAGCATACAACAGGGAAGTGCGCTCCACCCTGTAGGCTAACTACAGCAAATTAGCATATAGGGAGCCAATACAACAGTGGGCCATATCTCTGAAATGGGAGGGGGGGGGGTCCAGGAAAAAAAGAAAAACAGGGCTGGAATCATGGAGATTTCTTTGTAGGGTGGCGCATGTCATTTTGTTCCTGTAATATAATTGGTTGACACGGATCTGACTTGTCTAACCCTGCCTGGCTGCAGAGGCCGCAGCAGGGAAAATGTAGCATTACAACGCGACTATTCCAACAAATAGTAGTCTATGTAATGCATGGACGTGCAGAAGCCGCTCTTACAGTACATTCTGGCTTAGAGAGGAAGATCACCCATTGATGTCCATATGCCCTAATAGGACATATGGACAGGGGTTGTCGTTGTGGCTTATAGAAGATCACCTTTTGATGTCCATTGTGCCCTAGTAGGGCATATGGAAAATGGTTGTCGTTAAACAACCCCTTCAGATTGGGTTGACACGGTCCAGTCAAATTCTACAAAACCACTGCAAAAAAATTGAAACCGCATTGTGTGAACCAAGCCCTAGGCCCCATGCAAACTACCGTAGTTTTTATCTGTAATAATCTGCGGACACTTTCCGTATATTTATGGATATGTGTCCGGGCAATAGAAATGATCCGCAAAATATAAAACATGTCCTATTCTAGCCCGTAATTGCAGCACATACTCGCCCATATGAGTGCTCAGCCGCTTCTTTTCTGTTCGGCTATTTCCAGAGAGTACGGGCTCGTAGACTTTCTATTAAGCCCCTACACCGCTACATTGATTTCCAGAAAAAGCCGAACAGAAACAAAGCGGCTGAGCGCTCACGCAACCACTTCTGCCGCTTTGTTTTAGCAATTGGTGGGGGTCTCAGTGCTCAGGACCCCACCAATCAAACAAAACTTCTGACATGTTTATTTACCCTTTCAGGGCAGCATATTATAGGGACTGTTCCGCTGTACTATTAGACTAGACAACATAAAAAATATTGTGCCAATTGGTTAATCCTGCCAGTGGTAGCCATTCCCCAAAAATCTTTCATGAAAGGTTTCCCTTGATGAGATCCAATCCCATCTTCGATGCTACACATATGACTTTAGCTCTAGCTGTAAAGTAGCATTGTGAATAAAGCTCAAGTATATGAAGTTTCCATCGAGCCCGGAGCTGACAAAAATAAATGAAAAAGTCCAAAATATGTGATCATTTTATTTTTAATATATTTTCTGTTCAGTCGTTTGTGACGGGTTATTTATGAACTTCTGTCAAGTGTATCTGATATGCGGACGTTTAATATATGTTGTATTATTGAATCTCTTTCCATCTCCTGGTCATCTGTTGCTCATCTAGCGTGATTACTTGTGCGAAATAAAACCACATGGGTAGAACATTTACCGTGTGTCTGCTCTGCGGAATAGAAGGATCAAATATCTGAATTACGGCAATTTGCAAGATTTTACCCAATGAGTTGTATTTTTAAAGGAAATTATGTCCTGTCTTCTATGTTTAGGGTTTAC
The DNA here is from genome assembly GCF_050947455.1 of Rhinoderma darwinii. Classification (NCBI taxonomy): domain Eukaryota; kingdom Metazoa; phylum Chordata; class Amphibia; order Anura; family Rhinodermatidae; genus Rhinoderma; species Rhinoderma darwinii. The sequence goes on from NC_134698.1 coordinate 58,937,897, forward strand.
ATAACCTGACATAGCCAAAGAAAAATGCTGCATTTGACAAATGACTGGTCGGGTTGTTTTCTTGTTTTTTTTTTTGTTTTTTTTTATTCGGTTCTTTTAGTTTACTTGTCGTTTTTTTTTGTTTTTGTTGTTTTTTTTTAAAGCCGACTTTTTGGATTATTCTTATAGAGAATGTAATAAAAGATTTGATATTTATTTTTTTATTGATTTATTGGCCGTACAACTGCCTAATAATGTTAAAGGGGTTGTCCACTACCGGACAACTGATGTCCTATCCACCGGATAGGTCATCAGTACATGATCTGCACCGGACGTCCATGCCAGAAGCAGTTGGCTCTAGCCACAGAATAGTGGCCGAGCTGCAATTCTGCAGCACTGCCGCTATGCAATGTACGGAGCCAACTGCTTCCCATACATAGCATAATGTGCGATAACATCCGGTGTGTGGGACCCGTACCGATATACTGATGACCTATTCGGTGGATAAGTAATAAGTTGTCCGGTAGTGGACAACCCCTTTAATATTTGGACCTTTACTTTAAATGCTGATTTATAAACCCACTTGAAATAAGTGTTAACGGTTAATGTGATAATCCAGTAAGGTCGGGCTAAACATTGGTCATAGGTTTATGAGCTAATGACATTGGTCAATCGGCACGCAGATTTTAATTGGCTGTATTAACTCTAATCGTTATTTAAAGTTCTTTTCAGGACGGATAGTTAGTGCGCTGGTCAGAGGCTTAAAATCTGTTTCATCTTAGCGTGCTGCATAATTGATACTAATTAACTTTCATGCTACACAAATATCCTTTAATCTTGTGGAATTTTTATTTCTCGGCAGACAGACCTGTAGATTTAGATAAGTTAATGTCCCAAAGCCCACCAATTTGAAATAAATCTGCCTAAGCAGAAAAGCAGATCATTCTTTGAAACATTTTGTTTTGTAAGAAGTTGTTTTAGTTACTGAGACCTTGTAATATTTACTCCGTGTGGAGGTGCTGGCTCTGGAAGTAAGGATTGATCATCTATTCTATATAGACAAGCAACTATATGGTTTTTGATTAGGAAATTATTGCTGCATAAAGAGGACGTCTCTCTTGCCCTAGGCGATCAGCTGAAGGCAAGGGCGGAACTAGGAAAGACTGGGCCCCATAGCAAACTTTTGACTGGGCCCCACATCCCCTGCCCTCCCGACAATGAACATTTATCAGTTGTGTGTGCAATGTAAAAATACAGCTAGGCCACCAGTGTATTCTTATTAACCTTTAGTTACAGGGTTACAAACATTTTAACAAACTTTTAAGCACAGATATTATAACATTTGTTATCACTTTATTATGACTATGAAATAACATTGTTATTAAAAAAAACTGGCCCAAAACTTAAAGCCCCAGGACACCCCCCTTGTAGATAGTGCCACATGCACACCCCCCTTGTAGATAGTGCCACACGCACACCCCCTTGTAGATAGTGCCATACGCACACCCCCCTTGTAGATAGTGCCACACGCACACCCCCCTTGTAGATAGTGCCACATGCACACCCCCCTTGTAGATAGTGCCACACGCACACCCCCCTTGTAGATAGTGCCACACCAAACAAATAGAAAAACTTATACTCCCCTAGCCCCGTTTCTGCGATGAATGGAGCTGCTCCACAGCCTCCTCAGCAGCCCGAGACAGGACCCTTGCGTAGGCCAGCGTAATTATCAAGTCATCACGCCGGCCCGCGCAGGGGTCCTTTTCCTACGCCTTATTGGCTGCAGGCCTAACGTGGATATGTTTCACTCCTGGCAACCAGCTGTGCAGATAGCGAGCAATGAAGAGGATGTACTGCAGTTCCCTGCACAGCTGGTGGCGCGCCGATGTGTGGGGAACAAATTTTTAGGGGACGCAACGCTAAATCCATCGTTGTGTCCAATACCTTCTCAGGATCATGGGCAGCCGGGCCCCACACATGTTAAAAATTGATGGCATAATTTAACAATATGCCATTATTTTAAGATGGGGCATTCCCTTTAAAGGGACACTTCAGCTAAAACTAAACTTTCCCGTGTGGACCATTATGGTATTCCATGTGTCAGTCTCTCACCTGTTATTTTTCTTGCTGCTTCTATCTCTATATATCAGACTGGGATGGTTGTTAGCAGCAGTGTGAATCAGACTCGGTGACACAATTTCTCTACTTGATTCTATGGAGATCTATGTGTCACCCATCACAGGCTTCAGCAGTTCTTGTACCACACTAGTTCTGCACAGAGGGGACAGAAACTTCTATCATAAGCTACCACTGATACTTAGACAGGTTCCGGTTACACAGGTATAATGTAGAAGAATATAGTGCAGCCTCCCTGTCTGTATACTTATGGTTTATCAGCTTATTTAGGAGAAAATCGAGAGCATGATAATCGGTGTCCCCCAGAATGCAGAAATGGTATGATCCTTAGCTGGTCATATGATACTGTGCTGAAGCTTCATGGGATTGAAAGCAAAGCAGAGAGGAAGAGAAAGCTGGGGAAATCTAGGAATCTGAGCCTTTATTTTTGAACAGAGGATCACACATTGCAGTACCAGTATCGGTATCACCGGCCAATTACACTGGTATCCTTTAATAATGTTTAACCATAGAAGAGATGTTCAATAATCCATAAAAAGTGAATAAATACTTTATTCATAATAGACCTTAATCACAGTGGAAGGGATCAGATTTAGCCACCTATGTTTGCCATCAAATTGGACGTTTATCCACTTATGGAGCCCATGTGTGCCCAGCCTTAAGGCTTATCAATGCAAGTAGAAGGCCCCTAGTGAGTTTAAATATTATAAAACCGCAGAAAAACCCTGCAGGAGTGTCTGCACAATACTCTAGTGATTACTTCAACACATATATGATAGCTGGCCAGGTTGACCTTCTGCTCCGCATTATTTCTCTTTCATTGAGATTTGTTCGAAGCCCTTAGGCCTTGGTCATAAAGGGCAATTCTTTTTTTCTTTCATATAAAAATAATTTGATCCAAAAATAAATCTTATACTTTTCTTCTCGTTGGGATCCATTTAATTCTTGAGGATTAATATTGGTAAAAAAACAAAAACAAAACAAAAAAAACTAAGACTTTTACAATTTTGGTATAGCTATAATAAAGAAAACTTCACGTTAAAAATAGTTTTTCAATTGTATCTGAAAAAAATAAATAAAGGCGCTGTATGAGATAAAAAAATAAATAAACCAGAAACGGTGTCTTTCATGAACATGGGTTGTCTGTGGTATTGCTGCAGTACCAGTCATAGCCAATGGGTAAGAGTGGCACTGTTTCTTCAAGAAGCAGTCATTTTTTTTTAGCATCATAACAAACTTTTTAAGAAGTCATAGAGTTGATGCAGTTATTCAATGGTAATGCAAATACTTTTTTTTTGCAGATAATTGGTGTAGCTCAATCTTCTAGACCTGGAGCCTAATTCCATAGCCCTGCTCAGATTATTTATAGTCACTCCTACAGTGTGGGACTCAAGTTAGACAATGAACGAACAGTCTGTCTGTCCTCTATTATTTATGTAGCCTAACTGAGATTTTTCAGACCAGCATTATTGCAGACCTTCCCAACGTTTCCTCTATGCAAATAATCACCGTTCCCATATTCCGTATAGAAGTTAACGAGTAATTATCATGATTTGGTTTCACTGTGATTGTACATGTAGAGATGTTTTAACAATGCACATGTATTAGGACAGTGCGACTTGGCTAACAAGAAGAGCTTTTCATAGAAGGAGAATAAAGTATGCCTTTTGTTTTGCCAGCCATCTTATATTCTACTGTTGTCTAGAGTTCGGTCTCTTGGGTTTTCTTAACTAGTCAACCGTAAACCCTGAATACAGAAGAGCGGTTACTGAGAAATCTATTGTATCTGTGTCTTGAATGGCTTTAGAGTGACAAGGTTTTCTTACTGAATGTCATGGCCGGCTTTTCTAAAGCTCATTGGTCTTAATTGCTGCAGAAGTGGTGGGATTAGGAGCTGCTATGTTGGAACGCGTGTTTTTTTCCCGTGGAAGAACATTTATAGCCCTTTACAAACTACCTAACATAAAAAGCAAAGGCTTCAACACTATAACATTTTAAGATGCGTTCTAGGGATGCTTTGCTACAAAACCTTTAAATTATATCTATATCACTTTTGGTACGGTCTTGACAGACCCAGGACGGAGCATCGTAATCATCATTATGTAATGTTCTCTGAATTGCATTTTAATGCATGTTGTGTGTATTACTGAACTATTTAAATCTGTCGCCAGATTTTACAATACAAACTGCATCCATTATTAAATAGATGTCTTAGTCCTGATGGAGCTCGTGTACTTACTTTGAGGATTATACAGCCATTCTTACGTGAATTTTCAACGTTTTCCTGCCTGATATTAAACGGAGCGTTTTAGGAGTCTAAGTATATGCATGAGACCAAGTACATGCATGATGTAATCTCAATCTCCAACCACCTCCAGCTGACAAGCACCTGTCGGTGTCCCCCCTGCACCATGCTGAAATCTCGCACATACTCCGTACAAGCTGCAGTCTTTCTGGCTCTGCAGTAAAAGAAAGCAGCAGATCGAGTTGGAAGCTGTAATTCCACACTTAGGCTATGTTCACACGGGGTATTTTGCCGAGTTTTTTGACGCGGAAACCGCGTCGCAAAACTCGGCAGAAACGGCCCGAGAACGCCTCCCATTGATTTCAATGGGAGGCGTCGGCGTCTTTTTCCCGCGAGCAGTAAAACTGCCTCGCGGGAAAAAGAAGCGACATCCCCTATCTTCGGGCGCTTCCGCCTCCGACCTCCCATTGACTTCAATGGGAGGCAGGAGAAAGCGTATTTCTCGCTGTTTTATGCCCGCGGCGCTCAATGGCCGCGGGCGAAAAACGGCGCGATAATTGCCGCGAAAATCGGCGTGCAGGGAGAGGAATATCTGCCTCCAAGTTCCAAACGGAATTTTGAGGCAGATATTCCTCCCCCAAAATACTCCGTGTGAACATAGCCTAAAACGGCTTCTGAAAGACAGGCCTCGAAAATATGACGTTAGGAGTGATTTGAAAAAAAATTAATTGATTCATAAATGCCTATTTCTTTGTCATTGAATTTGGGACCATAATGCTTTGTGACAAGGTGCCAATTGAAACTATGCTATTCTGGGGGCAACTGTTTTGTGGAAAGGATGTGACCACTGCTCTCACCACATTAAGTGCTTTATTAATTTCTAATAGCCAGGCAATAAGAACTTACATAGACAAACAACCCAAAAAGTTAGGCTGCAATAGCAAAATTCTAGACTGATGGTTCACCTGCCTCCTAGGATTTGTCCAGTTGTGGCCTAAAATGAAATGTTTAATAGAAATTATTCTGTTATCATAATTGTATTGTATACTTGTAGAATATTCTACGTGGTACTGTTATTTTGTTTTGGGTTATTTTATTCGGCGTCACCTAATTGGATTCTCTATATTCAGTGTCTTGGTTTTAGTTTTGTCACATTAAAGATTAGGCAATTCTGGGTTAGAAACAAATGCTAGATTATCAGCATTTTTGGGATTATGTGAAAAATTTCATTTTATATTTCTATATGTGACTAAGGATGAATCTGTAGTTTTACCAAGTGTACATAAAACATATGTGATAGTATATGAAATAGAAGAAGTTTTTGTTTTTTTTACCTTTATTAATTTTACCCTCTTTTGCATATTTACAGTAATCTTTTTGTTTGTTTTTCAGGTCTATTTTCCAGAAACTCTTTTGATTTGTGTCATGATGTTGCACAGACCATCTTCAACTGGATATTAAGCTTAGCGGAAAGGCAAGAAGAAAATGTTTCTTGCTGTATTAAATTATCCATGAATTAGTGACAAGTCATTACACTCAGATTTTTTTATTTTTATTATAAAGATCTTTTTATAACTTGGCAGATCTCATGAAACCAGTGAGTTCTCTGGAGTATTCTCTCCAGGAGAACATTATCCTTTCAAAGAATAAAGATGGACACGTTTTACTCTGGAATTTTCTAACGTTGAGTGCTTCTTCAGATCATGACCAGTTTGAAAAGGTCCCAGACTGAAAGGTCCGTTGCAAGTGGAACTCAATCGTCAGTACCAGATGGACCACCAAAGGCTCGTTCTGATGATTTTTATATGAGACGTTTTAGGTCACAGAATGGTAGTTTAGGTTCTTCTGCTATGTCTCCCGTAGGACCACCACGCAGTGAGAGCTCCCACCACATCTCCTCTACACCGGGTGTACCTAAAATGGGTGTTAGAGCACGTATTGCTGACTGGCCCCCTAGGAAAGAAAATGTGAAGGAAATAACTAGGACTAGTCAGGATATTGAGACGTCCAGTATAGATACAATGTCTGTTAAAAGTAGTCCTAGCAGTCAAGTTAGTACATGTAGTATGAATTCCAGTGACTCTGTTATGCTAAAAAGTATTCAGAATACACTTAAGAATAAAACAAGACAGGCCGAAAGTTTAGACTCAAGGTTTCTGTCTCCTGAAGGTTACTCCAGCGGTAGCTCTCCTAGGAAAGTTCACCGCCGAATAAGGCAACGGAGTAACAGTGATATTACAATTAGCGAGTTTGATATGGATAATTTTGAAGAGTGTATGTCACCAACTTTTAAAACCGGTCCATCCCTCCACAGAGAATATGGTAGCACCTCTTCAATAGACAAACAGGGAACATCAAGTGATAGTTTCTTTGATATTATAAAGGGATATAAAAATGAGAGAGCTGATCATCGTGGACATGGACCATCAAAGTTAAGTGAACTATTACTGAGTAGTGGCAGTAGGGGCTCTGGATTCTCCCTGGATGTTATAGATGGTCAGAGAGATGGCCATAGGGCCTTCAAAGACAGGGACAAGCCACTAAAGAGACGCTCCAAATCAGAGACTGGAGATTCTTCCATTTTCCGTAAGCTTCGAAATGCAAAAGCAGAGGGAGAACTTGGAAAAGCTGGAGACATTGAGGACAGTCGTTCTGATGACAGTATTAGGCCATGGACATGCCCTAAATGTTTTGCTCATTACGATGTTCAGAGTGTCCTGTTTGATTTGAATGAAGTTGTAATCAACCGGCATAATGTTATCAAACGACGAAACACCACCACAGGAGCTTCAGCTGCCGCGGCCGCTTCTTTGGCTACTGGGCCATTGTCGCACTCCTCCAGTTTCAATTCTCCTACAGGAAGCACTGAAGATTTAAACTCAAAAGACAATATGAATGTTGACCAAGGAGATGACAAAAGCAATGACTTAGTAATGAGCTGTCCATACTTCCGTAACGAAATGGGAGGTGAAGGGGAAAAGAAAGTCAGTTTGACCAAATCGAACTCTGGTTCTTTTTCTGGCTGTGAAAATTCTTCTTTTGAGTCGACAATGAGTTCACACTGTGCAAATGCAGGACTGGCCGTCCTTGAGGTCCCCAAGGAGAATTTGGTTTTACATATTGACAGAGCTAAAAGATATATTGTTGAACATATCGACCTTGGTGCATACTATTATCGCAAATATTTCTATCAAAAAGGTGAGTTTCGCATTTTTTGTTCACATCTTTTCTTTGTGATTTTTGTGCTCAGCCATGTGTTAAATGAATCTCTTCCTGTGAAACTTTAGCTTTTTTTTTTATTACGAATTTCAAGGTGGTTGTATTCCGGACATATTATAAAAGGGCCTTTAGCGTAAAATTCAAGTTTAGCCTGGCAACAAATTTCAATTCTATAAAGTAATTTATCTACTTCTACTCATCTGTCCTTACATTATTTCTATAGATTTTTGCACGCAGGGATTCTTACCTCTGTGCATCTAAATATACCAAAGGTGAAAGGCTAACATTTTATGTAATATTATTGTCAGATATTAGAAACATTTCACTTTTATGATTTTTATCTTTTGCTTAGGCAGTTCTATAAAATGTTGCTAGAACTGTGGGAAAATTCTTTGTAGTACCATGCTGCTGTACCATGCTCACAGTATCACAAGCTGCGTAGTACCGTGTGGGGTGATTATCTCGAAACAAGCTTTCCCCTATAAGCATTGAAAATGTATTTCGATATGCGGCATCTGATGGACCATGCTGTTTTTTTGTTTGTTTTTTTTCTTATGTATACGGCGGTAGGCAAGGCAACTTTGAAATAGGTTACCACCATATTCTATGTCCTTGTGTATGGATCCCAAATACGGTCATGTGCATAAGGTAGGGCTGAGTGATTATGGGCTAAATCAAAATCCCGATAAATTGAACATGTAACCTCGAATAGGATGAATGATTATTTAAACCACACCCCTTTTTGAATGACACGCCCCCTATTTGCATGCTACGCTATTGAATTAATATTTATCCCCTGAGCCTGCTGTATATTACTGTATAGCACACAGACAAAAAGCCCCGTCATGTGCACTAGGCCTCACTGGTAAAAGCTGTAGTTAAAAAACAAAAAACAATTAAATACTATGAAAGCAACACACCAGATCTGCAGGCCTGCAGTTATTTATCTCTTTGCCACATGATTTGCAAGTGATTGTGCCACCAGCTGTTTTGCTATATGATATTAAAATAAAATAAAAAAATAAATATATATATATATATATATATATAATAATCTCTATCTATCTCACATAGAAACAGCTGGTGACTCCGCTTGAGAAAAGAAAATTAATCTCATTTGTATGGGAAAATGTTGGCAGTATATTTTTAGATGCATCCTTGTTGCTATGCAGGGTTGGCAGCATCCGTTCTAGAACAGTGAAATCACAGCTAGAAATTGTGATTTAAAAACTATGAAGATTATTAGTTTTCATATAAGAAATTACTGCCGGCTTTTCCTGCTATAGCGATCTTGTGCTAAATGTCGCCATGAAGCCCCAGCTCCAGAAAACAAAAATCACCTCATTTGTGCCGTGTGCCGATGCGCTGCAGTTGACTGTTACACAGCGAATTCTTGCACATTAGGGAGAATCCGAATGTGACTTTTGACAGCTCAAGGTCACTATACCACATTCAAGCTACAGCCACCTGCCCATGATCCTGAAATATATCTGCATTTACATTTTGGGCTATATGAAAATAAGGCCTTATTCACAAAAGCGTGTCCGATTTGCGTCCACAAAACAGGCAGTTTTTTATGCATATATCTCGTCTGCGTTTCTCCTCTGTAAGCGCTTCTTGGTTTTACTTTTTTCTCTGCATTTCTTTAGCAACTGATGCATGTAAACCAGACAGCACACAGAAGTCGTCCTTGTGCTGTCCGTTTTTTTTTTTCTTTACGCACCCATGGACTTCAATTGATGAGTCTGATCCACAAAATCAGACCAGAATAGGACATGCGGTAAGTTTCAGGCAACGGACATGCGCTCTGTGAAAAGACTCAAATGTGTGAATAGACCCATTTCATTGGTCAGTGTGCCGTCTGTTATTTAAATGGACAGCACACTTTCGTGAAATGTGTGTGTGAATAAGGCCTAATGGAAGGGGTGCTATGATAGATACCCCACTCTATGGTCCACAGCTGAGATATGCTGCAAGGAAAACTGCACAGCAACCGGTGATGCCCCAGAAACGCTCGTTTTCCTAGTGATAAGTCTACCTAATGGTGAGGGGTGGTCCAATGACGACTCCTTTAAAGGGATCCTGTTATGTTGAACATGCTGTCCTATCTGTAGGCATCATGTTCTACAGCAGGAGGAGCAGAATACATTGATATATTGTTTTTGTGCAAAATCATTTAGTATAACCTGTAATTCATTCATTCAAATCCCTGCTCACTGTGGGCTAAATAATTTAGTGGGCGGTCTCAACTGGTGATTGACAGCCTTTCCTGTATGAATAAAGAAATAGCTGCCAGTCATTGAGCAGGACCGCCCACTGAACTTCTAGGCACAGCGTTCGCAGGGATTTACATCAATAAATTACAAGTTCTACTGAATCTTTTGTTACACAACTATATATCAATCTGCTCAGCTCCTCCTACTCTATAATATGCCGCCCACAGGTTGGACTGCTTGACGTGACGGGTTCCCTTTAAGAGCACAGCACTAATACGGTAAGTAGACTTTGACCTAAAAGAGCTTATTTAAAGGGGTTGTTAGAAAGTGTTTTTGCTTCTTTAAGGCTGGGAAAATATTTGAAAATGTATTTTTGTCTTTTTAGTGCATGTAAAAAATTTGTTTAACTAAATTTGTCTTTCTGTGTACATCACAGCGTTCTGCTTGTACATTCTGCCAGAACATATATATATATATATATATATTATGGTAGGTTTAAACGCAATGGCGTTGGTTTACTGAGTCACGTATCCGTCTGAAATTTTCTGGAGAAGTGTCATTATTATTGTTCTTCAAATGAGCATGAACCTCTTAAGGAAATGTGTCAAGTCAGAGTGCCCTGCATGTCCCCAATCTCAGGATGCTATTTTTACCTGTTCCTCCCACATCACAGGAGCTAATGACACATTCTAACACAAGCGTCACACTAGTAAAGAATCATTGGAGGTGGATGATGGGTTTAATAATGAGCCCTGGGAAAACAATCTATTCTTCATATATTGAAGTGTTTTATCATAATTCACCTGTTCCTTATATTATATGCTTAGTTATCGATGCAAACTAAAAGAAGAACTAAAGCTAAAGTTTATCTTCATATCCTTTGCTGTGCAGTCGTGTAGAGGCATTGTGGGTTGGGTAGAAGCTGAATATCGAGTACTTCAATGAGATTACTGAAAGGAAGTCCATTAACGTTTTAGGCTATGTTCACACCTGCGTTGTGGGTTCCGTTGTTCTGCTGTGTCCGAGAAGCAGAACAAGGGAAAACCGGAAGCGACGGTTCTGTTGCACCACGGAATCCCTCTTGACTGACGGAACCCAATTTACTTTAATGGGCTCCATTGGCTTTCTGTCGGGGCGTCCATGGCTTTATCGGAAACAATAGCGCATCATGCTGCGCTATTGTTTCTGGTGATCTTGACTGGACCTGCGACGGAGGCCCCTATCGGAGCCTCCAACGCAGATGTGAACGAAGCCTTAGTCCCTAGATACCGTTCCAGCTAAACCATGACATAGTGCTGCAGCAGTTATTGTTAGGGATCTGCCAGGTACTACGTCTAGGTATACTCCTGGGATTAATCAATCCACACCTGAGGCCAGACCTGTTAGACTGACACCGTCTCCCACCAACCAGGGTGGCAGGCTCCGGAGTGGGAGAGCCTATCGCGGCCTGGTCAGTCGGAGTTAGCTCCGCCCCCTGTCCTTTATTACCTGCCGTGTTCTCTTCCTCAGTGCTTGTAATTCTTCTGGATTCCTGGCCCCACTGCTGCTTGCTCCAGCCTGCTTCTGCCGTGCTTCTGCCTTGCTGCAGTTCCGCTTATCCTGCTTCGCTTTGCCCCTGGCTTGCTTCCTCTCCGTGCTCACGTTGGTATACTCCACTTCATCCTGGTCCTGACTACTCATTCACCGCTCCGTTTCCTTGCGGCGTTCCGTGGGCTACTGCCCCTTCCCTTGCGTGTTCCCTGTTTGTTCTCCCGTGCACTTAGACAGCGTAGGGACCGCCGCCCAGTTGTACCCCGTCGCCTAGGGCGGGTCGTTGCAAGTAGGCAGGGACAGGGCGGTGGGTAGATTAGGGCTCACTTTCCCTTCACCTCCTTCCTGCCATTACAGTTATGCTGCGTGTTTGTTTGAAACATTGCTTTTATGCATATTTGCAAATATATTGGCTAATTGGTATTTAAGGCTATGCCACAGATTCAGTAAAATTTTGCGGAAAAAATAGCGTTTTTCTGTCAGCTATTTTTAGTGTCAAAACTATGGATACCACACCAGAACCCATTGTAAGTTAATGGCGTGCGTTTGGGCGCTCGTGGCATCCGTCTTGCGATTGATCCGGCAGAGCGCTGTGTTTTTCCTTTTCAGGTGAACAGAGACTTAGGCCTCATGCATACGGCTTTGCCTTTAATCTCGGTCCACGATAACGGGCACAGCCGGCCGCAGACAGCCAGCCACGTTTTCGGCCCGTCCTCCCATGGTCTGTAAAAAGAAAGAGATAGGACATGTCCTATCTTTTGCGGTGGCTTTCCACGGCCGGGACACCTTCCTGAAAATATACGGGAAGGTGTCAGTGGTCAATAGAAGAATTGGTCCGCAATTAGAGACTAATTCTATGGTCGTGTGCATGGGGCCTTAGGGTCAGTTCGCACGTTATGTAAATACTTCAGATTTTCTGCAACTGAATTATTTGCGGAAAATCCGCAGCATAATACAGTAGCAGCAAAGTGGATGAGATCAAACAAATCTCAGCCAAACGCTGCGTAAATACTGAGCGGAAAAAACGCTCCGAAATGGACATGCGGTGCGGAATTTTATTCCGCAGCATGTCAATTGTATTTGCGTAAACGCTGCTTATTTGTTGCGGGTTTTCCCTATTGAGTTCAATCGGGAGGTAAATCCGCAGGATTATAACATATATCATTTGTGTTTTTTGCAACGGATTCGCAGCGATTCCATCGCAAAAAAAATGGAACTCAGAAAAAAAACCAATTCTCATATTTACCCAGAAGTCTGTTTTCCTTCCTCTAGGCCGCCCTCCTGGGATGATGTCTCATCCCATGTAACGCCTGCAGCCAATCACAGGCTGTAGCGGCGGTCTCCTGGGATGACGTGTCAACTCATGGGACCGCCACTGCAGCCAATCACAGGCTGCAGTGGTCTCTTGGGATGAAACATGCCGCAGCTGAATTCCCTGAGTCTGAGCCTGTACACCGCTACATCGGCCTTCCGGAAAACGCCAAACCGAAACGGCTCACACGAGCGATTCTGCCGCTTCGTTTTAGTTATCGGTGGGGGTTTCAGTGCTCGGACCCCCACCAATCAAAATTTCTGACATTTAACTGACATGTCAGAAATTTGTTAAACGTTTAGTTACCCTTTAAACTAAACTCCAGTCCTATTCCAGTGATTTTTAAAAACATATAATATAAAAATATGCGCTGTGAAGACATTGAGCCTTCAAAGATTTGTGCCACTCTTGAAATCAAAAGCTGTATTCTAATTAATACTGGTTGGTCCCATAATGTGGTGCAGTTAAAAAAAATAATCTCCAAAATCACTTTGTTAAAGCTGGGAAAATTATTTTAACCAAGGGGACAGAAAACATGACTCCCTAAATTTCTAGGATTTATTTAGTCTAGTTTCCTGACATGTCTGTTTTTTAATAAATACTTGTATTTCCCACTGGAGCATGTTTTCTTAGTATTCTGTGTGGTGCTGTTCTTCTGTCATTCCTCCTGGAACTGCATGAATAAATTGACAACTGGGTGTAGCCATTGCCCTTGTCAATAGGGTGAGTCTCTTCACAGTCTGACACTGTCAGCACTGATGTCAGAGTTTGTAGGGATACGACAAGGGTAATGGTAACACCCAGTTGTCAATTTATTCATATATTTCCAGGAGGAATAACATAGGAACAGCACAATGAAGAAGTGTAAGAAAAGGTGCCCCAGAATTATGAACATTGTACATGAGTACAAGTATCTACTAAAACAGATATCTGGAGATCTGACAGGCGTGTTCTCCGGAAGGAAGTTTCTGCCTTATATACTTGTAATATTGTGGTTTCTGAGGTCTGGATAACAGCCACAGTACTTTCCCTAGATGAACCACAAACTAATGTATTCATAGAGTGCTTTAAGGGTAGAGATTGATCGTGATTGATAAGTGGCTCAGTATAAGTCTCTAGCATTGCATGGATCTATATGGGAATTGCCATGCAGGATGCATCACTAACTGTTATTTATAAGGCCAGGTTCATGCTAGCTATGAAATTAGTTTTTTTTTAAAAAAAAGCATCTTTCACTGTTATACTCTCTTATAGGTATTCAATTAAAAGGCATCACATACTTTTTTTTTAATGTCCCCTTGCAACATTTTTCAGTAAATTGAATGGGGTTGCCATTCTATGAATGAGTCTATGGGGTGGAGCTTCAGTGAGAGCTTTGACCAACTGCGTTCACTGTTGCCCAGCAGTGAATGTGAAATCGTGACCTGCCAGTTGGCTAGAGTGAAACTCGTGAATATTTAGAGCACCCATTGTAACTACGATACACAGATACTCAGGCGGATTACGGTATTCGTTATATTAAGGAATTAACCCTCACAAGGTGCAGAATATACTTATCAAGCCCACCAAACACATCAGAGCAAAGTCGGACACAGACCCCCCCACCCCCTGTTTTCGGTGGAATCTGCCAAGGATCTTATGTGAATGGGGCCTCCCAACTGTCCCGTGACCACAGATAATGAGGAGAAATAGGGATTGGACACTTTGGACTATTGAGATAGAAATGCACACTTATAATAAACCTTCAATAATAAAGAAATAAAATATTGCCATATAAATGGTATAATGCTATATCTATCGCAAAAAAAACAAACTGCAATCCTGGTTTGCTTAACAAATGAGAACCTTAGTTCAAGGAAACTGCGCATGCACAAACCGGTTATGAAGAGTCTGGTCATTAAGGCCTAGAATAGGAGAAGGAGAAAGCAGGCCAATTGTTTATGTAGGTATGGAAACTGCTCTAAGGCCTAATTCACACGAGCGTATTTCACGTCCGTGAAAATAACGCATGTCACACGGACCTATGCAAGTCAATGGGGCCATTCAGACATTGTGTTTTTCACGCAGTGTGTGTCCGCTGCGTGAAACTCACTGCATGTCCTATACTTGTGCGTTTCTTGCGCATCACGCACCCATTGAAGTCAATGGGTGCATGAAAATCACGGACAGCACACGGACGCACATCCATGTGCTGTGTGTGATACACGTAACAGTTGCTAAAGAAATGATGAGAAAAAGTAAAACACCTCCTTCAGTTTATTTTGGTGACGTAAAAAACGCTTGACAAAACGCTGACAAGCACCATACACTGATGTCACACGGAACTGCAACGCAGGAAAAACGCTGCATTTTTTACGCGCGCAAAACAGACACGTTCGTGTGAATAAGGCGTTACTCTCATTGAATTTAGAAACCCCTTTTGCATATACCCTATTAGGGAATTCGGAGTTAATAGAGTGGGGTTCCCTGTTTAGGATCCTCATCTACATAGTGTGTCTCTTGATCTGGAGGACCTGTCCTGTATTATACAGATAACTCATTGATTTGAATGGACACCGTGTAATGCTTTATTTCCTCTGTGGTGGCGCTGCAGGTAAACTGAACACTTACCAGGTTTTGCCACAGGTTACAGCTGATCGCTAGAGGTCCCAGCAGGGGGACATTTTGTGATCCACTTACTGTCAAGAGACTTTTCTAACAAGTAGAGAACAGGGAGCATTCATGGCCTTCGCTCTCCTTTTCCTCCTTTTTTTTAGCATGATTTTTGCTTGGCACATTAGGAAGTTACATGCCCTCTGATCTTTCCATAGGTAGGTATCCTATGGATACCCCTTATAATAAAAAAAAAAATAATAATAATGTTAATAATCAAAAAGACTGAATACCTCCAACATCTGGCCTCTGTGGGTTTTAGTTTAAAAAAAACATGAACTTGGCCTTATGTCATTGTGTTTCAAATATTCTAAATCTAAAATGAAGTTAACCCTTTCTAATATGACACTGTCTGTCGTCCTCTGATCCTATATTAAGAGGTGATTGATTCCCATTAAGGTCAATCACGGCAGATGACTCTTGTTTTATCCTTTTCATGTTGACTGATCTTCTAAACGCAGGAAGTAATTGGTGATAATTTGCAATGGGTTCTGTGTCTGATTTGTATTATTGCACAAGGCACTAAAGGAGTAGTGACCTAAATTACACTGACCTTTATTACTTTTTAGCCTTTATTGCTGGTAAATATTGTCACACCATGGTGTGTCTTCAGACAGAGATTGTAGTGGAACAAACTAATGACTCATGTAAAACAATACAATCAGGCTAACATAAATCGGCCTCCAGCTGCCCTATTCAATTTTACCCATTAACCCCTAACCTAACGCCCATAATTAATGCTGCTCTTCCCTTTTCCTACAATACAAAATGTACCTGTTTAATTAAATGGCTTCCAGCTGCCAGATTAAGGCACACTGGCCAATGAACGAGCAAAGAGCACTCCTCCGAACACTTGTTCCCGATCATTCCCCTAGTAAACAGATCAATGGTCAGACGACAAATGAGCAAATGCCAGTTTGTCGGCTGATCGGATCTTTTATGGGACCCAAATATGGTCGCTTGTCAGCAGCACTTCTCCTCGTATAATCAGAGGATGTGCTGCCGACAAGATACAAAGGTATGGAGGTGATCAATCGTATTAACAATCACTCGTCCACCATACATACCAATCATTTCTCTGTTTAAATGGTGCAAAACAGCACAGATCTTATTGCTATATTGTCGATGGGCTCCTGTTTACTGGGCAGAAAATCACAGTGGTTTCCCATAAAGGAAGCATTGGGGCAATGTCATTACTTGGTACCTACCAGCACCAGCTCTGAATGGGAGGAAATAAATGAATGTGTGGCAATAACCATATGTGCGGTACATGTTAGCGGTTTTGGCCCAAAGATGCTCTTTGTGACCACAGGAATTACTCAATTAGTGAGAGTGGCAGCGGATCACAGGACACAGTCAGGTAGCAGATAGCTAGACACTGGTGGTAGCAGGATGCAGGCTGGTAGCGGATTACTGGATGCAGGCTGGTAGCGGATTACTGGATACAGGCTGATAACTGGTAGCAATAGCAGTCAGGATCAGGTGCATACAGGAAACTCAGCTGGATAACTCTAGGTTGTTCCAATCTTGCTCATGCAGGGTGTGTCCAGTGAAGCAGACTAATATACTTGGTGATTGACAGGGATAGGCTGGGAAAGGATTTGTATGTGCGCGCTGGCCCTATAAGATACAGGAATTGAGTGTGCGCCCGCCCTCTGGGCAGACCCAGCAGCAGAAGGAAATGCCACGGCAGTGTGGAGATCCAGGAACCGTACAGGCAGCTGTTCTTGCTGGGAGAGTAGTGCGCCAACGAGTGGAGAGCGCCGGCGTTACACAGATGACCATCTGATTAAAATGAATATTATAATTTTTTAAATGAAAGGAAATTGTCATTCTGTAACACGGGTGCAGTCTGTGGAAAGGTAATTGAATTGTAAGCGCCTGTGTGGATTTATAGACCATTATATTTCTGCAAAGCGGACCCCATTTATTACAAGTAACTGGGAAAAAAAAACGGGTCTTGCAGCCCATAGCAACCAATCAAAGCTCCGCTTTTGTTTGCTACTGTTTGACTGGTTGCGATGGGCAACAAGGAAGTTTTTTCCGTCATACCGCTTTGATAAATGTTACCCAATATGTGCACAAAATTCACAAGTTGTTTTCTGACTGCCTTGGATAGGTTGCGAAAACGATCCTCATCTGACTACAAAATTAGAGTTTGATGGACTTGGCCGTCAATTCACATGCTGACCAACTGAAACGTGTATTTTTTTTTAATTAACATTTTTTATTTTTGGGTATTTTCAACAAGAGGAAATCAAACCAAGCCAGAAATGTACATCAATACAGAAAATATACGCATCCATCATACATAGCTGGCAAGAGAAAACAAAATAAGAACAAAAAGAAAGTCAAATAAAATAAAACAATCCATATTATGCATATGACACCTCCATACAATGCAACATATTCCTCTGTACCAGCAGAGGAGAAACAAATAAGGTGGAGAAGATACATGTATATCGGAAATACATAGCAATACATCACAATCAATACTGACTGCATCCGGGAGAGTGGGCACCGCGACAGACGGCATCAGAACCATTACATGCGATAAGGCGTCAATTCCATACTCTGCATCGGAGAGCGAATAAAGAAAGTAGGCAAAGCCAGAGGACCCGAATTCCCGGTATTAGGGGGGATCAAGCCAATTCCCCCCCTGAGATATCCTATGAGGCCTACGCGTAAAGGAATTACTCGTCCAACTCACAGAACTCCTGCCATTCCTGCCAGACCAATCTCCCCGACCTTGGATGTTCTTGCTGTACCTGCGTTGCCTCCTCCATTCTCTGCAGATGCAAAATCTCCTGGAACTATTCCGTAATTGTTGGCACGCTACTGGTCTTCCATAAGCTCGGAATAACCGTGCGTGCTGCGATCAACAGGAAACTAATCAGGGTTTTCGTGTTGAAACGTGTACTTTTTTGAATGGATATAGATGTTCTGACATTTCAGGATTGTGATGTGTTCTCTTATTTATTGCAGGCCTACATATGATATAAGTACATATTCGGCAATAACGCAATCGGAAACCATTCATAGAAGATGTATTTTTCTAGAAGACAATAACTATTCATAAACTGCGTTATTTCCTTGACTAATACCAGCGTGATTGTACATCCACCCGCTAAAGAATAATATAGATGCTATAATGAGAATAAGGCTCTAAACACTTTTATGGCCATATCGTATTATCTGGGCTTGTGTTTTCTTTCCCTATGACTTAATGCCATAATGTGCTATAGAGTGAAACGTTGTCTAATGTGTAGAATATTGGCCACATGCAGGCACGCAGCTTTTATTTGGTCCACTGAATGCTTCCTGCACTCTCGTGCAGATGAACGGTGTTGCTAGTAGTTGATCATGCACCCCCATGTATTATGTATCCGTGCCATGTCTTTGCGGTATACAGTGGCATATGTCGCCCGTTGTTATAAAGAAATGTAAGCAAAAATAGAAAGCTAGAATAAAACTAAAATAAAGTATAGTAGCGCATCCCACCCTTAATCCCCGTTTCACACAGTTTTTTTGCGCTGATTTTGATGTGGAAACCGCGTCGGAATCAGTGCCAAAAAACGTCCGAAACTGCCTTCCATTTATTTCAATGGGAGGCGCGGTTTTACAGCTCGCAGTAAAAATAAAAGCAGCATGCTCTTTCTTGCCGCGATCCCGTCCATGAACTCCCATTGAAATCAATGGGAGGCAGAGAAAGCGTTTTTGGCCTGCGGCTAAATTTGCAGGCGGATCAAAACCTGTCTCAAAACAGAGCCAAATGCTCTGTTCACGTCTGTGTCTCTCGTGTCGTTGTTCTTTTTTGTCATAGGAGCAGAACAATGAAAATACCGGAAGCACTAGGACCATTGCATGACGGAAACCAATGGCTCCCAGAACCCATTGACTTTGCTTCCATCAGGTTTCCGTCAGTGTGCTGGACAAAATGATCGGCAATCAGAAACGATGTAATCTGCAATGGAGTTTGTGAGCAGAGCCTAACTGTCTTGGTATACATCGGATCAATAGGAGAAGTTTGGACACGTATGGTGTATACGTCTGCAGACGTGCCACGTACAATGTGACTATCTTATCTCCATTTCATTTTTGGATCACTCCTGAGGAGGTGACACTTCACTATTGCCGTTTCCTCGATTATCTTGGAGAGTGCGTTCAAAGGTGGACATCCCCTTTTAGTTGCATCCATTTAGTTGAATTCTGTTTTTCACTTGTGGTATAGTTTTTTATTGCATGTTTATTCATTTCACAATGACACCTGCAATTTGAGAAAAATTTACAGAAATAGAAGATGTGGCAAGTGGAAGGTTATTCCGAATATGCCACAGTCACCGAGATCAAACATTTAGTTAATGAGGTGACCTATAAAGTATTAATAAAACAGTTGGTGTGACATTTAATGTGGTTTGCTAGCCGGAGGCTACTTGCTGGAGTTTTTCCTTTGTTGTAAATCCATCTATGCAGAAAAAGGGCAGCTGTCCTGTGCCTGCAAAAACCTGTTCTGTTAAATTGACTATTAATTGATTAGATTATTATTACCCTCTTAACTCTCTTCACACGTTGTGAAATAATGTTCAGTGTCTATACATCAGGTGAAAATATAGTTCTAGTTCTGGCATATTATAAAGCACTGGTAAAATACACGCTCTCTTGTCGTCATCATTCCAATTTTATTCATACCTCCTGAATGGGTTGATATTGCTATAGCGTATTTTTGCCTGTTTTGATATTAAATTATCATAGTCATATGGAATCTTCTATATATATATATATATATACCTGACCATGTTTATTTTAATCAAACACCACACTCATGATATTTTTTAATCTATATGCAAATCTATTAACATATTTAGTATTCTCATTATTTTGAATAAAAGATCCGCTGACTTATGACATACTCCCGCCATGTTTGTGAAGTTGTCCAAGGTCTATGCCGAGCGTATTCCTTAGGCCTCGTTTACATCTTCATTGGACTTTTTCTGTTCTGTCCTGTCAGAGGAGCAGACCAATGGAAATACCGGAATCGCCGGTTCCGTTGCATGACGAACACCACCGGCGACCGATGGACCGCATTGGCTTTAATGGGTTCGGTAGGGGTGTCCATGGTTTTACCAGAAACAATAGCGCAGCATGTCCCTTATGGAGCCTCCAACGCAGATATGAACGAGACCTTTGCCTGTAATGGGCCTGACAGATGCCAGAAGACTATCCTTTTAGCATATTCTTTATTACGGTATATTGAAAAGCATAGTTGACAGGGGGTATATTGTTTTTTTTGTTTAGTTATTTTATAGTTATACACATCAGGGCTGTAGGTTCGGCAGATTTTTTCCAGTATATAGTCTGAACATAGTGTAAAAAATAAAGTGTGAACAGATCCTTATAATTGTCGTACGTGATACCCTGAATTGTAAAGCGCTACAGACTATGTTGGCACTCTATAAAAAAAAAGATTATTATTATACACTTATACTAGCCCTGGTTCCACATATCCTAGTATTTTTTTCTAATGCCAAGTATATTACCTAGTCTCTGTGTAAGGAGTGTGCGCTATAGCGGTGTTTTTATTCATTACATATGGATAATTATTAGGTTGTATGCGAAACAGATTGAAATGACCTTGGGTATGACTGACTGTACATTGTCTTTGTTTCAATCGACAGTATTCGCAAAACCATGGGATTGGGCTTCAGTGCGCTGTTAACTGGAAACCAATTCAACCCAATGAATCGAATTGTAGAAAATGTTTACTTTGTAGAAGTGAACATTTTCCATATATCCGTTGATATTTGACAGACTCTTCTATCAGCTAATGATTCTTTGGATTATAAATGTGTGCAGATTGTACCTTCATTGTCTGACTTCTGGGTTTTTCAGAGCACTGGAATTACTTTGGGTCTGATGAGAATCTTGGTCCAGTGGCTGTGAGTATCCGGAGAGAAAAATTGGAAGATGCAAAAGAAAATGGACCTCAGTATAACTATCGAATGATATTTCGAACCAGTGAGGTAACTCATTTGTGTTGCAATGTTCTGCCTGTCTTTGAAACCTTTTTCACCAATATACAAAGAGAATGGAAAAGCCAAACACACATAATAATAGGTCAATTGCTGTTTAATCTTCCCGTTTAAAATCAAAGGGTGAAAATTACAACTCGTACTTGGTGGCAAATATGAGAACGTAGCGGGAGTCGTACTACTGTTTGCATTGCGCCAATACCCTGTAATTTCAGTAATTTTCTTTCACAACATGGGGGGTTGAATACATTTTAATACAGTCCAAAAAAATTGAAATGTGGTTCCAACTCAATATACATATGATAAACTGGCAATCGGCCCAATTGGAGTCATACAAACCAAAATACACAAAATATCAATATAAAAAATACCCTTTATTGAATATATTTAAAATACACAATGTTAATAATATATAAAAAGTATGGCACAACGGCTATCAAAAGAACATGTATATTATTCCTGCAAACCTAGCGTGCAATGAAGTGGATTAAGGAAACAATGCAGAAGAAGGTGTGTGTGTATATATATATATATATATATATATATATATATGTATAAACAGAAAAAAAGCATATTTCCTCGCCTGCAGAAGGTATATAATGCTATCAGTGAGATATCACTTAATAGTATTAACAGAAGTAATATTGAAGGATAAAGATAGCTCACCTAGATGTAAGACCCGTTTAGTGTGGACGGCCGCCTCTACGCGTTTCCCATTCGTATTCCTCAGGAGGCGTGGAAAATGGACCTCCGTATGACTATCGGATTATATTTCGTGCCAGTGAGGTAAAGCATTTGTGTTGCAATGTTCTGCCTGTCTTTGAAACCTTTTTCACCAATATACAAAGAGAATGGAAAAGCCAAACACATAATAATAGGTCAATTACTGTTTAATCTACCCATTTAAAATCAAAGGGTGAAAATTACAACTCGTACTTGGTGGCAAATATGAGAACGTAGTGGGAGCCGTACTACTGTTTGTATTGCGCCAATAACCTGTAATTTCAGTAATTTTCTTTTACTACATGGGGGGTTGACCTTGTAAAATATAGCTTCAGGTTATTTTACTTATTTTTGCAAGTTATTTTATGCTTTGCCCTTGGTGGTTTTTTTCTGTTTCATTGCAATGGATTTAAAATTGTATTTTTTGGAATGGACCTGGTAAAATAGTTCAAATTGTTGTGAAAATAATACTTTTTCTTAAAGAGAACCTTTCACCTGCCCATATATGTGCAGCTGAGTGCATCATGTAAAAGGCACTGCTGCAAAAACCTTGTCTCACTTTAAAAAAAACAATCTATCCTCCACCTTTTAATTAGATATCGGTGCCGTTATATTTGGTGCCCGATGTGTAAATAACCCCCTGAACTGTTGATGGGGCATTACTGTATTTTTGAATGGCATGGGGGCCTTTTACTTACCACTCTGACACTGTCCAATCAGCTGCGGACAATGTGAGAGCGGCTTGTGCTCTATGATCTCTCGTGAGATCAGTGTTGTCGTTCTGCAGAGAGCATGCCTGCGCCATCACATGCACGCACGCCTGTCCGTTCACACGCACATCTCTGTCGTCGCCGTTCCCGATGATACTCCCGCCGCCAGGGAACAGAAGACGAGGAGGAGATCTACTCACATCCAGGCATGTGAGTAGGTCTTCTCCTTGTCTTCTGTTCCATGGCAGCGCGTGTATCTGCGGGAGCGATGACGACCGAGATGTGCGTGCGAACAGGCGTGCGCACAGGCGTGCGCACATGAGGAAGCGTGCATCGTCAGGAGCGACAACGACTGAGATGCGCAAACATAAGTGCGCGCATGGAAAATGCCGTTTGGTCTCCTCCCACAAAAAAATGAAATAAAAGGTCATCAAAAAGCCTCATGTACCTCAAAATTGTACCAATAGAAACTACAGCTCGCCTCGCAAAAAATAAGCCCTCATACCGCTCAATCGACTGATTGGTCAGCGTCATACACTTCTCTTTACAACGCCCAGTTGGTGAGAAAGTAAAAACACGCCCAGTTGTCTATTAAGAAAGTAATTAGCATAAATCTAAAATTGTGCATAACTTGCTCAAAATTGGTCGTTTGTGAAAATAAAAAATTAATAAACACTTCTCTACATTACAGCGCCGATCACATTATGTAGGAGATAAAGCACTTATAATTTGGTGACAGAACCTCTTTAAGCACACTAAAGTTGTTTTTTTGGGGGTTTTTTTGGTCTGAAGATGCAATTTTTTTTTTCACTGTAACACAAACAATAATTCAAAGTGGTAGACATGTTTAAGTCAAATGGCACAACCCCCCCCCCCCTCCCCCCAAAATAATAACATTCAAAGCTGTGTGGGTCTTGTGAATGGAGCGAACCTACAATACCAAAAACAGCCCATGAACAAGCAATTTGCTGTTTCTGGCAATAGAGCAGACTATTTTTTTCTACGCTCTTACAATCCTTTTAAGATGATATCTAGCTTTGAAAATTTTCTCGTTATTGTGATCATTGTTGAACCATCTCATTCCAATTTCTTGTTCCAAATCTGAATTGCACGCTCATATGGTTAGAGATCTCTCCCCTATTGAATCCTGCCGTTGCCATTTTTGTACTTGCTTTTTAGTAGTAACTTATTATTGCATTATACTTGCTTTACTTTTTTTACCCTAGTTTTGTAGCACTGCTTTAAAGGTCCATGGAATGTGATTGCTCTACATTAATCATCATGATGATTATTATTATGATTGATTATACTCCATACCATTTTATTATCTGGGTGAGGTGGAAGTGGAACCCCCTCAGCTACTTGCCTTCTGGCACTTCCTGAACACTAAGCATACATTCAGACGAGCGTCGGCAACCTAGGAAGTGAAAAACTGAAGATATTCACGTCTGAGGTGCACCTGTGCGGGACACGTGGTCACGGATTCCCCATAGTCCTATTTTTTCACGGACCCTTCACACGCTCCGTTGAAACATCGGTTGTGTGAACGGCCCCATTGAAATGCATGAGTCTGTTTGACGCCCTAAATTTTAACAGCCGTCACACCGACGTTATACACGCACTTCTAAGGGCCATTTTACACTGGCCAATTATCGGGCAAACGAGTGTTCACAAACCGCTTCCCATAATTCCCCTATGTAAACAGGGCAATGATCAGCCGATGAATGTCAGCCGATGAACAAGCAAGCGCTCATTCATCGGCTGATTGTATCGTTTACGCAACCTAAAATCTTGTTGTCGGGAGCACATCTTTCTGTGTAAACAGGGAGATGTGCTGCCGACCTGATGGAAATGTATGGGGACGAGAGATTGTAGTAACAAGTTTTCGTCCCCATATTTTACTGATAATCGCTCCTTGTGAAAGGAGCAAATGAGCACCTATCACCGAGCTGTCTCATTGATCAACGCTCATTTACATAGCCCTCGTCATGCCATGTAATAGGACCTTAAGTTCACTCCGTACTATAACACAATAGACGTCGTTCTTATGATCTCTCTTCCTATTCAATTTATAAATGAACTAGTAGACAATCCCTTTAACTGAAAGTTTTGTTAAAGCGGTTTTCCAGCCAGTAAAAATTGATGGCCTCTCCTCAGGATAGGCCACCAATAGCTAATGGGACCCAACTCCTGGTACCCCCACCGATCAGCTGTTTTTTGAAGCGGCAGCAGCAATTGTACAAGTGCTGCACCCCTTCATTTCTACTTGCCCACTGTGAATCTTCGACGCGCATTTAGTGGTGATTCACAGGTATTGCAGCCTTTTCTCCCATTGAAGTTAATCCCAGGATTAATTCTGTTATACTTTTTTTTGTCTGATCTGGAGTTACTATTCCTCCTCCTTTATCAATGTTTACTCTTTTAATGTGACACGAGGGTGTACATTACACTGCTCCGGGCACATTCTTGTTGGACTTGGGATCTTTAATTTTAATGGAAATAAGTATTAAAAACTGACCCTGAAGGTACAAAACCCAGAATACATCTGTTGGAAAGATGTACGCCTTGATGAGTGGAGTGACAGTTCTTGTGTTGTGGAAGTTGAATGGTCAAAGTATTTGATTCTAGAATGTGAATGAACGTGATACATAATGGTTATCAATCAATCATTGTAAAGTAGTCGAGGGGTATTCTGAACTGTTCAGGCTTGGTGCAAATTTGACCTATTTTGCCTTGGGCTACCCTTAGCTGCAGACACAGTATTGTTTGTTAGATGGGGGTACAGCTGCATCTACATATCACATTTGAACTGTGACAACACAAACAGTGGTCGGTTGTCCTATCACTATGACTGTATCACAAGGAGCTAATTTTAATCTACTACAGCTTCTAGGGACCCATACAGCAAAGTTAAACATGTTTTTAGGGATTATGGATGTCACAGAGGATATTCCTACCCCTACAGCCAATCACTAGGTGTTTTAGTAGCCAGATTCATAGTCACCAGCTGATCGTCTGGGTGACATTCATATGAAAAGGGATTGTCCAGATGGGACAACCCCATTTAAAAGGGTTGACTCATAAAGAGCTCCCCTTCTTTAAAGATAGCCGCCCCACAATCAGCTGATCGCAGTGTAAATAGCTTTGACTGATCATACGTTTTGGCAGTTGGAGGAAAAAATATATAGAAAAAATTAAATATATTTATATATATATATATATATATATATATATATATATATGTGTGTGTGTAGAAAAAAGGAGCACTACGTAGTGAAATGGCAAGTGCTATGCGGTCCTGACCTCGATCCAAACGGTCTTATAGATATATGCAAAAATGATCGCAGGACTCCAAAGGTTGGTTTCAAATAAAGATGTGGTTTATTATTCCATATCGAATAACCAGCTAGGTTTCAGTCCTCTCACAGGACCTTTCTCAAGCTTGAGAAAGGTCCTGTGAGAGGACTGAAATCTAGCTGGTTATTGGATATGGAATAATAAACCACATCTTTATTTGAAACCAAACTTTGTAGTGCTGTGATCATATACATATATCTATATAATATAAATATATATATATATATATATATATATATATATAATCTCACGAGACAACCCCTTGAAGCTCCTTTGCACCTTAATGTTTTGGTTGGAGTCAAAACTCGTTATTCACCATCTCCAACCAACATTTAATTCGCCAGGTGGAAAATCCTATTGTGTGGCTGAGCTATGCAAATGGCGCGCACATTTGGGGTAAATTATAAAGGCTTTTTTTTCCCCTCTACTTAGAATGGTGTGCCACGTTTATAATGTGTGATTTGATCTTGTTTAGGACAGTTTTTTTCTTTTTCTTGCCCGAGTGGGTAATTAATTTTAATTTATTTCACTGCAAAACGTCAGAAAAGGTACTGAGCCCCACTGTGTCTCTCGTATAAAGCAACCGGATAGCCTTTCTAAAATAATTTTTTTGTTCAGCCTCTATAACTATGTAAATTATAGTTTTATTTTCATTGTTCTTCCTCATAAATAGAATGAAAGCTGTTTATTTAAGCAGCCTAAAAAATGTGGCTGACATACAAATCACCTTAGACATCTGCTCTAGGCCATTCACTGTCTCTGTATCTATAAAATATTGGCAAGCTGGCTAAAGATCAGATAAAACATGCAGTGCGGGACTTCGTTGTAGGTGAAGACCGTTTGGATGCGGATGGATTGGCTGTCACGAGGAACAGCACTCAGTATCTTATCCATTTAAAGGCATTGCAACCTTAAAAATTTTATTTGCCTAACTTTATATAGCTTAGGGTTTCCCTGTCATACATAACTTTATTGATTCTCTTCCACAACTCTGTGACCTCTCTTATGAAATCATGATTTTATGCTTACTGGTAATGCTTATTCTCCATCTTCTGTCCAAGAAACAAGTACAACTTAAGAATAGTCATTTTTAGTCATTTGAATTGTAAATTTATACCATGGAATTTTGTGCACTTGCTGGAACACCACATTGAATATAATGTGCCATTTATCCTTTATTCGCATATCTGTTTCTCATTGACTTTTTGCATTCCGGAAATGCTTTGGACCTGGGCAGACTGTCTGACTGCGGTGTTGACCCCTTAAGCACAAGAACAGGTAGCTTAGTGGTTTGGGTTCAGAATTTGACAAGCTATAGGATATGCACAATGACATAGGTTTTTTCAGACAAATATAACAGCATTCCTTTTATAGAATGTGTAGGTCATACATCACAACTGCTGACATTTATTGAAATCTACAGCTAATGGCAACGTCTACATATATTTGCCAAAGTGAAATGATTCTTTCAAGCATGGTTTACTTTATCTTCTTTGTCTTCCCAAAATAAAGAACAAAAAAAATGTAAGGGGATAGGCCACAGTAAATCAATAGTCAAGGATTTAGAAGTTAACAAACATTACAAGCGGTCTTTGGTCTTCTCCCTCCCTGAAAAGTTGACTAGTTACAAACCAAAAGATCTGTGTTAGGTTTAAGGTCCTTTTACACGGGCCAATATGGGCTGTAAAAACAAGCATCTATTAACGAGACAGCTCATTGATCGGCGCTCGTTTGCTTCTTTTACAAGGAGGAATGTGTGGTTATGTTAGCGGATGAGCGATCATTTGTCCCCATGCATTTCCATCATGTCGGCAGCACATAGGGAGATGTGCTACCAACAACAATAATATTTTTTGCTGCATAAACGATACGATCAGCCAATGAACGAGCATTTGCCCGATCATTGGCCCATGTAAAAGGGCCTTAAATCGACCTTTAATAATAAGTATGCACGGTTTGTTTGATTGTTTATAGGGTCTTTATATACTGTGATGTTGTAGAAAATGCACTGAAATTAATCGATGCTCCCTATAAAGCTCAAGTTCTGATTTGCACATTCACACATTATAGAGCCAGTAAGATAGGAAGCCAATAAATTCAAGTATGTTTTGGAGTGTGGGAGGAACCCAGAGGAAGGAATGATGGGAAGATGTGTTTAGAGAGTGATCGCCATCCATTTATCAGGCTGCTATAAGCCAACTGTGATCCAACCGCTGACACAAAAGGTTTAGACTTTGTGCCCACTTAGCTAAGACTGGCGTCTTAATACATTTTAGTTCATTTTAGTTATCTGTGTGTCCAGAAGGAAATTTCTAGTAATGTTTTAACCAAAAACGACCAAAGCAAATCCCATGTTCAATATTTATCATGGTATACCAATACTGAGAAAATTACCAATCAATGTATCCCGTGTACAAAAAGTAACAGTCCAACATAATTGTAACAATATATATTCATTAGGTCCAAAAAAAATAGAAAAACGGACAACAAGCTGTCTCCGTTAAAATATTAAAATGCACTAAAACCAAACAGAGTTGGTGGTCAAATATCCAGATGTATATGGCCCCAATTTTATATTGGTTCAGATAAATATATATGCTAATAACTATGTCAATTAACTTGCACAAATTCACAGTGTACACAGCTCAAATATAGATTGGTATATAAGTACAGATAAACCCCAAGTGAGGTATAAAGAACCAAATACAGACACAAAAGTAACACCATACATATGACTGTTGTACCGAAAAAAAGAGCATGTATAAAAAATGTCTAACACCTATTGCGCACGACCGAGTTCGGGGCGTGAAAAACGGTCCGTGTGTCGGCCGGATTTCCCAGCCCGACCGCGGTACACTCCTGGCATCATAGACCTTTTATGATGCTAGGAGTCCCTGCCTTCCCTTGGAACTGCTGTTCCATACTTAACATAATTATACAGTACGAAACCGCAGTTCCGCAAGAAGGCAGGGACTCCTAGCATCATAAAAGGTCTATGATGCCAGGAGTCCCGTTCACCTGTTCTGCGGTCAGGCCGGGAAATCCATCCGACACACGGACCTTCCCTCTAGCATTGTAACATTTTGTCCGTATGAAATAGCGGTCCATGGGGATTCTAATGCGCTGTTTTAACCACGCTTGTGCTGATCACGCCTCGTCCATATTTCCTGCTCGCGTGCCTTTCACCCCGCGTTCCCTCTATCCAGCATTCACAGATATAAATGACAGCATCACTCCCAAATCCGCATCTCATGGTCTCCTCCTCATCCATGTAGAAGGCATTATCTGTACAGGTTTTATACACCATAGTTGAGCTGTATTAGTTAGCCGGTAGTACTTATTTACCACTATGAGAATGCAATTTTGTGTTATGCTTTTAAACCATACAACAAGCAAAACTGCCCTGAAATGATTCTTTACAAGTCACATGCATTGTAAATCTCACAAAACGTGGTATTTTCAGACCCTGTGATTTCATTATTGTTGCCCATCCACCCACTCATGTCCTAAATAGATCAATGGTTCCCAACTATTGTACAATTCTATTCTAGAGTGTTGTCGAATTTGAGTTAAAAGAAGCCTTTGTCTACAGCAGTCCTACAATAATAATGTGGGTGATTTATCGATCTTGGGTTTCTAAATCGTTCTTCAGCAAAGTGGTAAAGGAAGAGGTGATTCATTTATCTGTACAGAACTGAAATTCAGAAAATGCAGGATTGTGACTTATACGTTAATATTAAATATCCTAGTAATAAGTATTCCTGTGACTTGATAATGAGTTGTTATATGACTTGTAGTTTATCTTTTATTCTTAGCTTATGACGTTACGTGGGTCAGTGCTTGAAGATGCAATTCCGTCAACTGCTAAACACGGCACAGCGAGAGGACTGCCACTTAAAGAGGTGCTTGAGCATATTATGCCTGAGCTGAATGTACAGGGTCTACGACTGGCCTTCAACACTCCGAAAGTTACAGAGCAGCTTATTAAACTTGATGAACAAGGGGTAAGTTCTGTGTGACCCTCCGAAGTCCTTTCCTGTCTTCTTCCCAGTGTGTTGCCTATACGTAGTCTTATTAAACTCGATATACCAGTGTTTGCAAAAGGGTTTCATTTCCCTAGTATATATATGGCTCCAATAATCCTTACCCCATGAAATATAATTATCCTCTAGAATTTAAGACGGTGTTTACAACGCACAATAAAAAATACAGCAAGAAAATTATCCCAGCAGCCTCCAAAGTCCAGCCTGACATACCTGGTCCTGTCAATGGGCCCAGCGGATGGAACCAGCCACCTGTTCTCCCTCACGTTAAAACATATCCACCATAATATGGATATTCATTTATGAGTGCGGCTACTTGCTATGCTTTCTTTATGGGATGGTTTTATGAGGTTACAGAGTGAGAAAACAAACCGTGAGAAATAAATACAGAGTGTATATTGTAAAAAAATAAATAAATAATAATATATATATATATATATATATATATATATATATATATATATATATATTGTATCAATTTATTTATACAGAAAAAACTATAATTCGCTGAAACCGGGCGACCCCTTTAACTGGGTTTACAGTTATTTCTGAAAAATAAACCTGTGCTTATAGATCTTTTTATTATAAGATAAATTTAGCCCAAGTAAATCACTCCTACAGTGAGACATTTCATCCAGACTTCTGTACGATAACCACTAAAACAGCTGCTGTTATTATTATAAAGATGGTCTGTGTATACGTATCAAGCCGACCATAGACCAAAAGCTTCCCCCCCCCCCCCCCAATATCTCCAGCTGCTTTTTTTTTTTTCTTTACTGTCGAACCCAATAGAATGTGCAAACTTTGGCAAATCTTTGCAGCAATGGGAATGGTCTTCTATTAGTGAGATTGTAGGGTAAAGACCAAGGAAATATTGAAACAACTAATATACCTATACTGCTTGTCTGGTCACCCACTCGCAAGCATCTTGAGTTCTGTCTCCTATCAAACTCTTTGGAACTTGGTGACATCTCTATGATTTAGGAGTTATCTCCGGAATGTTCATCCAGTTGGAATGGACGGTTCAGCGGTATTAAAACCAACACAACTGTATTCTGTAGTATACCAAAATCTGCAGAACTTTTCTGCACACTTTAATGGATTGAATGATCATGCGATAAACTGAATCTCTAGTTTAAAGCAACTTTAAATAGATGTGGGAATTGTATTATGATCACTCACCCAAGATCATGTAACTATCAATTGAAGTCATAAGAAAAATATAGACACAGTTTATGGTCTCTGATCTGTAAATGCCATATCGGCAGAGGTTTCCATAGTGTGTTATTGGCATCATAAAAGCGTCTGCCATAAATGCTGCCTGTATATTACTGAAGAGGCATGCAAGGCAGGCAAAAAAGAAATGTAAATCCACCAGATATGTAGACTTTTTTCCTAGAGTTCTCCTTTGTGTAGAGAGAATTCATTTTTATTGGGAAATTGCATATAGTGCAATCACCTTGATTTACTTAAAGTGGCTTTAAACAAAAATTTAAAGGGAATGTGTCATCAGAAAATGACATACTGTTTAAGATTTTGGTGGGTTTTTTTAAAATAATTTTTTGTGGTTTTTACGTTTATTTTCTGTGTAATTTTCTATACTAAAAAACTTTCCTAAAATCTTGCCGTTTTCACTCTGCCCACTGAGCCTCACAATAGACTGACACTTCCTGTTCTATAGAGATCACTTCTCAGCAATCATCTCCTTATCACAGGCAGCATTACAATGAAATGTAACATCTATATATAGATAACACAGGATTCACCATTGACAATAGGTGATGTGGATTTCCCCTCCTCCTCCCTATACATTGACCTTTGCCTAGGTCACAGAGCATGCCTAGAACACTCTTCTATAGAAGTCAATGGGTCCCCTCCTGTTCACAGGTTTTTATGGTGCAAGTAGCTGCTGTAAAGCATATCTTTAAATGCTGTTAACAGCAGCTCAGGCAAGATGGCTGCTCCCATAATCATGTACAGAAAATAGATCTTAAAAAATCTACAATAAAAAAATAAAAACATCAGACAAAAAGATTGTGTTTCACTATCTGGTTTTAATTAGAAAATAATATATAGGTAATACTTTCCCTTTTACTTTGTTCATTCCAATACAATCATATCAAGGTGCCCAAATAAATACTCAAAAATCCAACAAATTGAAGGTTTCCATTCCAATTCAAATGCTAGAGGTTTTAATTTACATCTACTTGGTAGTCTTTTGGATCGCCTGTGGCAAAGTGTAGGGTGAGGGTACAGCAAAGTCTTTCTAGTAGTATACAGTCTAGATATATAGTGAGATGCTACACTTGTGAGCTACAGGTCTCGGTGTACCATATTGATTATCCGTTGGATAGCTGTACGTGTATTACATTAAGATGGTAGTGTCTTCTATTAAGTCCTCTAAACATAAAGCACATTAAAAATATCTAGAGACTCTTTTACTTTTACTGGATCAGAAATGTGTCCTATTGCATCCATATTTGTTCTGTTACGTGAAGGTCCTGCACTATCTCGGATGCATCATGTACACATACGTTTATATAGTTAATCTGTGATTGCTTTAGTAGTCTTTTGCTCTGCCTACACGCCGATTTTCGCGGCCTTTGAGCGCCGTGGGCAAAAAACAATGTGAAATACGCTTTCTCTGCCTCCCATTGATATCAATGGGAGGTCAGAGACGTAAATGCCCGAAGATAGGGCATGTCACTTCTTTTTCCCGCGAGACGTTTTTTCCGCTCGCGGGACAAAAACGCCTCCGCCTCCCATTGAAATCAATGGGAGGTATTTGCGGCCGTTTTTTGAAGCGTTTTCCGAAGCGGTTTCAGCGTCAAAAAACGTGTAAAAAAACTCCATGTGAACTGGCCCTAACAACTTTCACATGGGTTTAGCCTTGGCATTGTTATATAGTTGACGAATAAAACCATAACACATACTCTTCTGTATAGCGTTGTATATAATTTCTCATCAGCTTTATGTATGTACGATATATAATAGTGCATTATTATTTTTTGTATGATTTGCTAGTCGTACACTTTTTCTTTCATATTCTTTATTTGTTTGTTGTGTGTGTACTTCATTGCAGGGTAACAATGTTTCTCTAATGCTGTGAGTCAGATCTGTTCAGTTTCAGGGACACCTGTAAATATCTTTCTTTATTGCTCTGATAGCTAAGTAAATTCTATTCATGCAAAGCCTAAAAGCATTCTTTTGTATTGTAGTGAAGAGATTACAGAAATCAGATCATGTTTACAGCAGCACTCCTTAAAGGGTAACTAAACATTCAACAAACTTCTGACATGTCATAGTGACACACATCAGAAGTTTTGATCGGTGGTGGTCCAAGCACTGAGACCCCCCCACCAATAGTTAAAACTAAGCGGCAGAAGCGCTCAGCCACTTTATTTCTGTTCGGCTTTTTCCGTAAAAAGACTTTCTATTGAGTCTGTACACCACTACATCGGTTTCCTAAAAAAGCCGGACAGAAATGAAGCGGCTGAGCGCTCACACGAGCGCTTCTGCCGATTTTTAGTTTTAGCGATTGGTGGAGGGTTCTCAGTGCTCGGACCACCACCGATCTAAACTTCTGACGTGTGTCACGATGACATGTCAGAAGTTTGTTGAACGTTTAGTTAGGCTGTGTTCTGTCGTTTTGAGTGAATCAATAGCGCAGTCAACTGCACTATTGGTTTGGTCAAGAACAAAGGAACCCTGTCACAACGGTGACAGAGAAAAACCATTAGCTAGGTTTCCGTCACCATTGAGTTCAATGCTGAGGGAAACGGAAGCTGAGGTTTCCGTTTCAATTTCCGCTGAGGGGTTAACCCGACGCAAACCTCAGACGGAACCCCTCAGCAGAAAGGAACAGTGATGTGAACAGGCCCTTACTCTTTAAGTCTAAAATACCTTGTATTAAAATAAATAAGGGCCTGTTCACATCACCGTTCATTTCCGTTCTGGGTTTCCGTCGGGTGAACCCCGCAACAGAAAGTGAAAGTGAAAGCACAGCTTCCGTTTCAGTCACCATTGATATCAATGGTGACGGAAACATCGCTAATGGTTTCCGTTCGTCACCATTTCGGCAGGTTTTATCAATAGCGGATAAATAGTATCTGTTCCGTGTCCGTGTTTTCCGTTTTTGACAAATTTTTAATAACCAATGAATTTCATGTGTAGATAATGAAACCATGCCCTCTGTAGATAATGCCGCAGTGCCCTCTGTATATAGTGCCATACACCTCCTGGAGGTAATGCTGCAGTACCCTCTGTATATAGTGCCACACACCCCCTGAAGATAAAGCCGCAGTGCCCTTCTTTAGATAGTACTACACACCCCCTGTAGATGTGCCCTCTTTAGATAGTGTCACAGTGTCCCCTGTATATAGTTCCACACACCCTGTATATAGTGCCATGCACCCCCTGTACGTAATGCCGCAGTGTCCTCTGTATATAGTGCCACACCCACTAGTAAATAATGCCACAGTGTCCTCTTTATATAGTGCCCCCCTGTAGATAATGCCACAGTTCCCTCTGTAGATAGTGCCACCCCCCTGTAGATAATGCCGCCGTGCCCTCTGTATATAATGCCACAGTACCCCCTGTAGATGGGACCACACAACGCCCCCTGTAGATTGCCACACAGCTCCCCCCTTGTGGATAGCGCCACCCCCACTGTATATAGCGCTACCCGCCTTTCCTAGTAGATAGTCACACCCCCCTGTAGATAACGCCACAGTACCCCCTTCAGATGTCACACAGCCCCCCCTGTAGATGTCACACAGCCCCCCTGTAGATGACTACACACAGCCCCCCTGTAGATGACTACACACAGCCCCCCTGTAGATGACTACACACAGCCCCCCTGTAGATGACTACACACAGCCCCCCTGTAGATGACTACACACAGCCCCCCTGTAGATGACTACACACAGCCCCCCTGTAGATGACTACACACAGCCCCCCTGTAGATGACTACACACAGCCCCCCTGTAGATGACTACACACAGCCCCCCTGTAGATGACTACACACAGCCCCCCTGTAGATGACTACACACAGCCCCCCTGTAGATGACTACACACAGCCCCCCTGTAGATGACTACACACAGCCCCCCTGTAGATGACTACACACAGCCCCCCTGTAGATGACTACACACAGCCCCCCTGTAGATGACTACACACAGCCCCCCTGTAGATGACTACACACAGCCCCCCTGTAGATGACTACACACAGCCCCCCTGTAGATGACTACACACAGCCCCCCTGTAGATGACTACACACAGCCCCCCTGTAGATGACTACACACAGCCCCCCTGTAGATGACTACACACAGCCCCCCTGTAGATGACTACACACAGCCCCCCTGTGGATGGCTACACACAGCCCCCCTGTGGATGGCTACACACAGCCCCCCTGTGGATGACTACACACAGCGCCCTCCTGTAGATAGCGCCACCCTCACTGTATACAGCGCTACCCCCTTCCCCTGTAGATAGCGCCACTGAAGCTCCCTCTAGCAGAGGAATTCCCGGCCAGAGCATCGCTGGGGCCTGGGATTCCCTCTAGGAGGAGCCCCTGACGCCACTGTCCATATATGGACAGTGACGTCTGGGGTTACTCCCTGAACAGAATCCCCCATTGCCTGAGCTGTGGCCGGGGATTCCCTCCAGGAGGAGCCCCTGACGACATTGTCCATATATGGACAGTGACGTCTGGGGTTACTCCCTGAACAGAATCCCCGCCACAGCACTGCCGACGCTGTGGCCGGGGATTCCCTCAAGGAGGATCCCCTGACGCCACTGTCCATATATGGACAGTGACATCAAGGGTTACTCCCTGAACGGAATCCCATTTGCCGACTCTGGCCGGGGATTCCCTCAAGGAGGATCCCCTGACGCCACTGTCCATATATGGACAGTAACCTCAGGGATTTCCTCTAGGAGCAGAATCCCCGGCCAGATCTTCAGAAACGGGGATTCCGCTCAATCAATAGCTGATGACGTCACTGTCCATATATGGACAGTGACGTCAAGGGCTTCCCCGAGCACAGCGCTTATAGCAGTGCTCCCTCTGCTCCTCCGCTCTGAACTACTTCTGAAGCAGGTCCAGCGCCATACGGAGCCACAACTGATGAAAGCTATGGGATCCGTTCTAGCATCAGTTTCCCTCCGGCTGTTCTGCAACACGCTGGAGGGAAACTGACAGGGGCAACTGACATATGTGAACGGCCCCTTAAACTGTAGCCAACTTAATATTGACTTTAAATAAAATAGTCTCACCTGCTGGCGTTCACCTGTCCTGTACTTAACTGTGGCATTAACAAAAAAAAAATATTTCCGAAACACGGCTCTCTTGAGCACTGCAAGAGTTCCCCGGAATGTTTCCAGAAGAAAGAGAGGCAGCACATCGGCATAAGTACAAAATAAATGTGTTTGTTCACCTAGCACAAAAGGCGATGTTTCACCTTCCAAATGAAGGCACGAGTAAGCACCCGCTACTCTATTTGCTGTGCAGCTCCTATTTTGTTCTATTTGGACTTTTTCTCTGGACAGTTGGGGATCTGCTGTTGGCATTATGCAAACTGTATAGGGACAAAATATCGTATTAACGATAGTTTCTCCCCAAAACCCTCGACCATTGCTGCATGTAAATAGACCAGCCGAGCGCCAATCGACATGCTGTTCTTGTCGATCAGCACTTTGAAAAGAAGTCATTTTGATTGGAAATTATAGAAATGTAATATTGGTCCCTGAGTTTTGCATAGTTCTGTGTACAGCCACTAATCCAAATCCACTTTGGACAATTCCTATTTTTTAGTAGGGTATTTAAACTTTAAGCTGATCACACAATGTCCTGCACTGGAACCCCCAGCAATCAGCTGTATTATGTTTAGGAAGCCGGTAGCAATTGTTCAATTCCCCTGTAGCGCCACCACAAGGGTAGTGAAGCATTACACCGTTCCCTTTGAAATCCATCAGCTGTCCGTGTAATGCAGGTCCTTGAGGATCTTGAGCGGGAGATCCCCCTCTCCAAACACACACCTTAGTTTACATTGAATTTCCAAATAGATCATTGGGAAATTCACATCACTAGTAGTAAAACTGTGTAACGTACTTGTCACGCTAGTTCATTTCGCGTGGAAAGCCTACAACCAGGTTTCTTACTACATATATAATTAAAGTTAAATATCTGCTTACATGTATCTC
This sequence comes from Rhinoderma darwinii, assembly GCF_050947455.1. Lineage (NCBI taxonomy): Eukaryota > Metazoa > Chordata > Amphibia > Anura > Rhinodermatidae > Rhinoderma > Rhinoderma darwinii. The sequence goes on from NC_134698.1 coordinate 58,975,249, forward strand.
CCAAAATAGCGTATGGAATTCCCTTCCTGTCAACCTCACCACTTGCTTTATCTCTGGCCCCTGTGCATTGTAAATGTGCATGCCTAATATTATGTGTATGTGCTCATTTCAGCTATGTAGCTGGCCCCCAAACTAGGGTTTTTATGTATCTGTCATATCTCAGTCACATGCTGAATTTACATTTGCAGCATATTTCTTCCATGCCAAGGAAACCTGGCGCCAGTCTCCTGAATGTTGAGCAAATATGTAAATAACTTTTAGTAAAATGTAAACTTATTGTGCTTTAAGAAAAAGTCTCTTAATCCTTTGTCCGCCTGCCCGACAGTCTTCTTGACTTTGCTTACACTGCAGTATATTCTATATATCTTCAAAAATGTTGTACGTTTTTAGGAGAACAAACAAATGTAAATGCAGAGGTCAGGTTAAAGAGGCTCTGTCACCAGATTTTGCAACCCCTATCTGCTATTGCAGCAGATAGGCGCTGCAATGTAGATTACAGTAACGTTTTTATTTTTAAAAAACGAGCATTTTTGGCCAAGTTATGACCATTTTTGTAATTATGCAAATGAGGCTTGCAAAAGTCCAAGTGGGTGTGTTTAAAAGTAAAAGTCCAAGTGGGCGTGTATTATGTGCGTACATCGGGGCGTTTTTAATACTTTCACTAGCTGGGCGCTCTGATGAGAAGTAACATCCTCTTCTCTTCAGAACGCCCAGCTTGTGACAGTGCAGATCTGTGACGTCACTCACAGGTCCTGCATCGTGACGGCCACATCGGCACCAGAGGCTACAGTTGATTCTGCAGCAGCATCAGCGTTTGCAGGTAAGTCGATCTTACCTGCAAACGCTGATGCTGCTGCAGAATCAACTGTAGCCTCTGGTGCCGATGTGGCCGTCACGATGCAGGACCTGTGAGTGACGTCACAGATCTGCACTGTCACAAGCTGGGCGTTCTGAAGAGAAGAGGATGTTACTTCTCTTCACAGCGCCCAGCTAGTAAAAGTATTAAAAACGCCCCGATGTACGCACATAATACACGCCCACTTGGACTTTTACTTTTAAACACACCCACTTGGATTTTTGCAAGCCTCATTTGCATAACTACAAAAATGGTCATAACTTGGCCAAAAATGCTTGTTTTTTAAAAATAAAAACGTTACTGTAATCTACATTGCAGCGTCTATCTGCTGCAATAGCAGATAGGGGTTGCAAAATCTGGTGACAGAGCCTCTTTAAGTGTGAGTATAATGAAACCTGCAACATGGGGGAGTTCACATGAAAACGTGCCAAAAAATGGCCGAAAATGACTCCCATTGATTTCAATGGGAGGCGGAGGTGTTTTTTTTCTCCCAAGAGCGGAAAAACCATCTCGTGGGAAAAAGAAGGGACCTGCCCTATCTTCGGGCGTTTACGCCTCTGACCTCCGATTGATATCGATGGGAGGCAGAGAAATTTTGCGGCGTTTTTTGCCCGCGGCGCTCAATGCCCTCGGACGAAAAACGCCGCAAAAATCGACGTGCAGGCAGAGCAAAATCTGCCTCAAAATTCCAAACGGAATTTTGAGGCAGATTTTCCGCCTGCAAAAACGGTGTGTGAACCCAGCCTTAAAGATCATAACATTTAATATTAATATATTGTATATAGTATGTTTTGGCCATATTGATGTGTGTAATAAAAATAGATATTCTACACATGTGCACACACACATACACGCAGCATAAATGAGTGCTGCTGAACATGTCTTTTTGAAATTCCTCACAGGTGCCCAATTGGGTTGAGGTCGGGTGACCTATTTGGCCACTGCCTCACTTTCACCTTGTATTGGGGCCCCTGTTTTGAAGATGGGTTCGGGTCATCTATCAGACATCTGACATTCTGGGGATAGGTCTTTTATGTCTAAGATGGAAATACCCTTTTTAGAATGTAGCAGTGGCCTTGGAAGAATATTGGGGTTAGTGTCATGTTCACAACGGTGTGAAGCGAGGGGCAGTACGCACATTCGTGCTGAAGCCTCTTTGAGAAGCAACGTGCTAGACTTTACAACTATGAGGTTGCCCTCAAAGGTTTAGGTGAAGGGGGTTGCAGTGGTAACAGTCGCAGCTGGGCCTCAGGTCTGGGGGGGCTGTAAAGGACCCATTGCCACATGGTGGGGCCCTGTTATCCTATGGGTGATGTTTACCTGCTATTTATTTGATTTAGAGTTGAATCCTGCTTTTAGTTGTGCTCCGTTAAAGAACAGCTATGAGCAGTGACTAGAACTTGGCTTAACTTAGTGTAAGCTGCAAAAGATCTATGAAGTAGACTGAAACGCTCCCCCGTATTATCATTGTCTCAGGCTCTACCCCCCACAAGCTTCATACCAGAGGCGTTGCTAGGGTCTTAAAAGATCATTGGCACAAGCCCCAACACATATGTTTACCCCAAACCCCCCCCCCTCCCCCCAAATAATGATTTTACATCTCGGAGATGGCCTACACCACTGGATAGAATTGGATGCGTTGTCTCAGCAGACTTTATCACATATGATATAGGGCCCAGCTCACTGACATTGTGGCTCCAGGGCTGGACCCAGGAAAGGTAAGATAATAATTGCTTTGCTTATGTGTTACTCATTATTTTTGTGTGTTTGTGTTTTTTTTACAGGTTTGGTTTTTGGACTACTTCGGGTACGAGGACGACTTCAATGACGGCGTTTTTTTTTTATTCTCAATAAAATGGTTAACGAGGATTGTGTGGTGTTTTTTTATTTCAATAAAATATATTTTATATGTCCTTGTATTTTTTTTAAACTTTATTACTACCGCCTTTAGTAATGTCTGCTGGCTGATTGACCTTGTCCATTACTAAGGCGGAGCTTAATGTTATCCGGTGAAAAGGTTACCACTAACCCCCATTATTATCTCGACACCCACCACCATCAAGGGTGCCGGTAAGAGCCGAGTACGATCCAGTACCCGACTATCTGTAGTGATGGTACGGGTACTGGGGTGGCTGAAGACTGGTATTATTAGGCTGGGAAAGCCCAAAAACAGTGGGCCTTCCCACCCTGGTAATGCCAGTCTGCTGCTGCTATGTTGTACCTGGCTGGTTATGAAAAATGGGGGGGATCCCACATCGTTGTTTCTCAATTATTATTTTTTTTAAAAAGGTGGTGCCCCCCCCCCCATCCTTTTTTCATAACCAGCCAGCTACAACATAGCAGCAGCAGGCTAACATTAGCAGGTTGGAAAGCCCCACTGTTTTTGGGCTTTCCCAGTTTAATATTAACAGCCTCCGGCCTCCCCAGTGTATGGCCATCACTACAGATAGTCGAGTACTGGATCGTACCCGGCACCCCTGGTGGCGGTGGGTACCGGGGTAATAATGGAGGTTAGTGTTAGCCTCTGCACCGGCTAACATTAAGCCTCGCCTTAGTAATGGATGCTGTCAATCAGCCAGTGGCCATTACTGAGGCAGTAGTAATAAAGTTTAAAAAATATATAAATGCAAAGAAAAAATATTTTATTGAAATAAAAAAAAAACACATAACTCTCGTTAAACATTTTATTGGAAAAAAAAAAGCCGTCTTCGAATCCGGTGTAGTCCAAAATCCGAACCTGTAAAAAAAGCAAAAACACAAAAAAACCACATTAGTAACACATGTGGTAAGCTTAGATATTGGGCCCTGTATCCAAGCTTACCACAGGTTAGGCTTGGATACAGGGCCCAAGCAGTCAGTAATCTTATACAGTATAAGATTACTGTCTGCTGGGGCCCTGTATCTAAGCCTACTATGTGGTAGGCTTAGATATAGGGCCCATGTGTGATACTGTCTGTTAGACCCGGTCTCTAAGCCTACCAAAAGATAGGCTTAGATACCGGGCCCCTGCAGACAGTAACGTTAAACTTACCCTCCTCTTCAGCTCTGGACGCAGTGGAGGTCTTGACGCCATCCAGCTTGGCGACGTTTTGTGCGGTGCACAGCGTCTTAATGTCATGACCTCCGCAGTGCTCAGGAACGTGGAGGGTAAGTATATTGTTATCACTATAGTAACAGGGGCCTGTGTGTTTTATTACATAGGCCCCAGTTACTATAGTAAAGTTTTATAGACATGGTGCGAGGCGCCGCGGGCCCCCTGGCTTTGGGCTCGGTCTCAATGCGAACGCTGCAACCCCTATAGCTACGCCATTATGTGGCAGTCGCCCAGGGCACTGGGCCAAAAATTCATGGCTTGGGCCCCGAACGCTCGGTGCTAGCGACGCCACTGCTTAAGGCCTGATTCACATGAATGTGTTAAACGTCCGTGGGACAGCCGTTGAAACAGCGGCCGTCCCACGGACCTATGTAATTCAATGTGGCCGTTCACACAGCCGTTGTTTCAACGGACCGTATGAAGGGTCCGTGGGAAAATAGGACATGTCCGTTCTTTTCACCCATCACGCAGCCCTCAACTATGGTGGATTCGTGACATCGCGTCCCACAGCGCTGAGCACGGATGCACCTCGGACGTGAAAAACAAAAAAGGGCTTCCAAATTAATTACAAAGGGAAACTATAGTTCCCCTTTAAAGAGAACTTCCAGGCAAATCGTACATATCGAAAAAAAAATTATCTGAGGTTAGCAATACTATCTTTGTATGAAAGTGGTCAAAAGGAAAACATTTCACCTTCTCTAGATAGTTATGGGATATTTTTATCAGTGAACAGTAGATATTAAATCTGTCTTGACTTTTCTCATTACAGCTAAGTTACCAGCTGAAAGTTGGCATTATGTACTGCAAAGCGGGTCAAAGCACAGAAGAAGAAATGTACAATAATGAGTCGGCTGGGCCAGCCTTCGAAGAATTCCTTAAGCTCTTGGGAGAAAGAGTGCGACTTAAAGGATTTGAGAAGTACAGAGCTCAGCTCGATACTAAAAGTAAGAAAGCTCAACTAGGTATTTAGAGTCACTCATAAATGACTGACTGACAACCATTTCTATTGTACGCAGATATTTTTTATTTTTTTTAAATAATTTTTATTTAAAATTAGTTATAGGTAAATTCATTCTAATTGTTCTCTTAATATAGATTTTAAGAAGGTAACGTTTGTGAATGACCACAGACGTGTGACCAGATTAATTTTCATTTAAGCATTTATATCATTTACTGACAATCCCCGCTCCCCCCCCCCCCGCATATATTAGTAGATCCGAACTTAGTATTATATCACTCTTTTGTGACCATGTCCCTTTTAATTACAGAGATATTGCCATTTTTCTATTTTGTTTAGGGGGCAATTTTGGCGAAAGTGACAACTGGAAGTTCAGCCATATTGGTTCTCACTTTTCGATTCGCTTCTCAAAAATTGAATATGTTAACAAAATTACATTTGGTCAGTGCTGTTTTTATGTGTAACCGCTCCTTGCATCCATATTCATTTTCTAAAAAGTTGGTTGTCAAGAGCTAATGATCTGCAGAGCCAGACACCTCTACCTGTAATGTCACCGCCATAATAGATGTGATGCAAGTTTGAACAATCAATGGAGACGGGTAACCTCCCACACAGCCTAGTACTTTTACATCCACATGTGATCAAGGAAGACGTTCTCGGGGGTGTCATTTGTAAAGGCAACCCTGGATATTGGTGGCCTTTTATAGCCGTACTTACAACAATATAAAATTGTTGAAAATTATTTTAGAAGGGGATTTACTCTTTCAAAAGATCGCTGTGACTTCACTTATCAGTAGTTATTGGCTGACCTGGTTTTCTCATTCCCCAAATCACGTTGGACATGGATCAGTGAGGTGATCATTTTGCATTTTTAAACTCTAAAGCCATGCAAGTTGGGAAATGTCTGTGTCATTATTGTTTATGATGACCTTTTATTCATTTTGTTTTTTATCCCCTTTTGTACATCTAAGTATGTGTACTTATTATAAAAGGGGTTTACCCGCTTTAGAAGCTTGCATCTGCTTATAGTACAAAATAAAATAAATGCGGGGGACCGCAGTCTAGCCTGCTCCACCCAAAAAGTTTCTACACTTCGCTTTATGATATCAAGGATCAGTATGCGTAAATGCGGCAACAATCCCTTTCCAATCATATTGGTGGATATATAGCTGACACAGCACTTCATACTTTAGAAGACTGGATGCTTAAAGAGGCTCTGTCACCAGATTTTGCAGCCCCTATCTGCTATTGCAGCAGATAGGCGCTGCAATGTAGATTACAGTAACGTTTTTATTTTTAAAAAACGAGCATTTTTGGCCAAGTTATGACCATTTTCGTATTTATGCAAATGAGGCTTGCAAAAGTACAACTGGGCGTGTTGAAAAGTAAAAGTACAACTGGGCGTGTATTATGTGTGTTACATCGGGGCGTGTTTACTACTATTACTAGCTGGGCGTTGTGTATAGAAGTGTCATCCACTTCTCTTCACAACGCCCAGCTTCTGGCAGTGCAGCACTGTGACGTCACTCACAGGTCCTGCATCGTGTCGGCACCAGAGGCTACAGATGATTCTGCAGCAGCATCGGCGTTTGCAGGTAAGTCGATGTAGCTACTTACCTGCAAATGCTGATGCTGCTGCAGAATCAACTGTAGCCTCTGGTGCCGACACGATGCAGGACCTGTGAGTGACGTCACAGATCTGCACTGCCAGAAGCTGGGCGTTGTGAAGAGAAGTGGATGATACTTCTATACACAACGCCCAGCTAGTAAAAGTAGTAAACACGCCCCGATGTACAAACAGAATACACGCCCAGTTGTACTTTTACTTTTCAACACGCCCACTTGGACTTTTGCAAGCCTCATTTGCATAAATACGAAAATGGTCATAACTTGGCCAAAAATGCTCGTTTTTTAAAAATAAAAACGTTACTGTAATCTACATTGCAGCGCCGATCTGCTGCAATAGCAGATAGGGGTTGCAAAATCTGGTGACAGAGCCTCTTTAAATAAGCGCTTTCATTACAACAACGCCCACAGGGAAATGTCCAGGGACTGACTGCTTTACCCTGGCGTTCTATAAATTATTTTGCAAACGACTCACCCCATTTTTCACAAAGGTGCTCAACTTTTTTCAGCTATTAATACAATTCATAAAGAGTGCGTCTAGGCCACAAGTGGTATTGCAGACTATTACCCGTCATAGAACTTTAGGGGGAGCAGGACCATGCTTCGATTCTTATGCTGGATCAACTGGCACTTTAATGTCACACATGATCTCCCTTCTATGCAACCTTTTGGTCAAATCCCTAACATGGGTGACCCTAGCTGCGTACGAGCTTGGGAACGATCTCCATTTTTTTCCTCTGCTCCCTTTATCTCACCCTCCTCTACTTACTGTACTCTTACCTCTACTTAACTTAAGCTGGTACATTGAGGTTCCTGATCTAAATCCCCCCCCCCCCCTCCACGGACCATCAAATTGCAAACGACCTGATTAGGAGATTATAGTATTTTTATATGTGTAAGCGATAGTGTCATAACATTCTTCCTCACTGATTGCAAAATGTGATTTACTTCCTAACTGATATAATATGCTTAGATTCACATACCAGAGAAAGGAGAGAAGAATTATAGTCCTAATGCGCCTAAGTTATCTACTGTGCTTTCTTTGTTGATCCGGTATGACCAGTTTATTCCTGTTCTTTAAGATACAAAAATTCAATAAACTGAACTAAACATTGTAATACAGTGGGTCACTAAACTGTATGGGGACTGAACTGAACAATTTGTATTAACGATCATTTGTCCCCATATAGTTTATATTGAGCCGTGTAAAGAGCCTTTAAATGAGCGCTGATCGAGCTGTATTTATTGGTTTTCATTAGGGGCGCAGGTGTAAAACCACCATTAGAGCAGTTTCAAGTGGGAGCTTCATATGTTTGTAGCCTTTACTTCAGCTTGTTTAGAGAAGGAGGTGCTGGAGGGACGTGCTGGCAGCATGTAGGAAGAGGAGGAGTAGCTGTAATCCTCCTCCTGTCCCTGTATGGCTGTAGTTGACACTGAGGGGTAACATGAACTTTTCTTCATGTTATCACCACCTATCAATGTGAGAGCATACTTGATAGGGGGTCTTTTAAACAAAAAAGGAGCGAGATGATGGGCAGTAGCACATCTAATCACCTCTTTGCTTCAAATTAGGTTATTTATGAAGTCCCCTACCTAGACGTTTGCCAGCGTTCAGATCACGGCATCAAATAAGTTGTGCAAAACACTTGCATCGCACACAAACATCAATAAAGTTTGTCAATTTTACTCCTCCTTTTTAGCCTGTCTTATTGTACTTTGACAATATACCCATTACACAGACATAAATGTTCTTGTTGAGTAGTCTCTTATTCTTGTACCATACCATGTAGCTCCACCTGACTCATTAGGAACTGGGAAAAAAGACCACCCATCTGTCTACAAACTCTACACCACCATCAAAAACAAATGTGTGATTCATTGTTCCAGAAATTATTCCCTGGCATGCAGCTCTGTCGATTCAGCGCATTGGAAACTTGAAATGATTTGCAGGGCTGGTTTTTGCAGCAAGCATTTTAGGCATGGTTCAGCTCACATTTGGAACAGTTCAGTATTGAGCAACCATGTTTCCATTTGCCTTTCCTGGCAACAAAATGCAGCAGCTGTAAAATCTAGACGCATTGTAAAGAAGTAGATACATAGCTGTTTGAAACAAAGCAAGCCTTCCCCTATTCACTGCTGAAACAAGCTCATTTCATCCTTGCTTTGTGTATACATGCTATTATTTTGTTAGTGGAACATTTTTACATGGGGCATTTTATGTCACTTACACTCGTTGATATGTGGTCTGTAAATAGACAGAATCCTTCTTTCTGCTCATTCACATTGGAAAAAAAAAAAGCTGTATTTTTGGGGCAGTCACTTTGCTAATAAACCAGGACACATTCTGTATGCTTACATATAGGGGAGAGTTACGCACTCTACGCCAGTCTTCTGGCGTGGAAAAGTTGCCCGAGTTTTAGCGCGCACATTTTAAGACACATGTATTTTTGCTCCGTATCAGTCACTTTTAGTTGGTGGGGCAGGACCATCAGCTGCCCGATTACTGAACTTTAATGTACGCCAGAAACTGCAGTAAATTATAGTGGAAATACACACCAGATCAAAACTCAAGGAGATTTCACTTTCTGGCACACGGACAGCCACAGATGCGCCTAATTTATTAAGAAGCTTGAGGAAGGCCCAGTTGTATGGGGCGAAACGTCGCCTTTCTCTACATGCACAGGTTTGACATAAATAAATAACACGGTTTTTCAAGAAGCTGCTGTCATCCATTCTTTTATACAGTCTGTTGAATCAGGAGTGAACCATCCTATGGGACGACTTTGAATTGCCAACAAAAAGGAGTGGTTGCTGTTCTCGTTTTGTACTTTGTTGGACTAATGTATTAAGAGACGCGTTTTAGTCCATCACGCTTTGTATTAAGACTAGCATATGAAACATCAGTCTTAATAATCCCCCCCCCCCCCTAAAACATATACATCTCATCATAACATCTGATTTGGGACTCACTCTTGATTTCAGTTAGGCTAGAGAGGTTGTCGGACAACCCAAAAATACAAACAAACTCCCCAAAATACTTTTAAAAAGGTTCCTCATCACAAGACATAATTTTAACTCATTTTAAGGTTACTCACTGAACCCCGATATCGCTGCAGACATGGTCGTCCCTTTCTGGTTATGAGGCAGGACTTGAGTCTGCTTTTCCGGGCATCCACTGCTTTCCTCTCTGCCCAGGAATCCTCGCCCACCACTTGCCTCCGTTACTTTCTTCCCCCTAGTAAAGCCTACGTATGCGCAAGGGTGCTCTTTTGTTGAGAGAGCCAGCCTCTTGCGGTCATGTGATTGGTGATGCGTCGACACGCACAAGAGGGGAGAGTCTTCAGTCACGTGGGTTGGTGTCAGCGCGTCATCAAGTAGGAGCAAGCTGGAGAGATTCCGTCGGCACATGACTGGTTGTGAATTGGATAAAATTCTGTCCATGGTGACACAGGTGCAGGGCTCGTTACAGTAACAGTATGTGTTTCAGAGCGGTGTCTTGTAACTATCCCAGCACCTGTGTGTCCATCACATGACCATGGACAGATTTTTATCCACTGGAAGTAAACAATGAAGTTTCCTGAATAACAGCAAGCAGAGATTTTGAAAATTGTGAGGAATGAATACGGAAAGTATATTGGAAAATTGTATAACTTTTTAATAATACAAAAAAATAACTATTAATTTCCTGAAACTGGACAAACCCTTTAAGGGACTAAAGACTATGAGGAGCGTCTGTACAAATGTCTCCATGATAACACTACTTGCTTGTATTCTCCTTGTTATGGTATATGTGTTATCATAGGGACAGTGACCATCACAACAGATAATCGGGTCTTTTTTCGCTTTCCTGTCTGCTCAAAAATAAAAGCTGGAATCTGATTGGTTGCCATGAGCACCAATGCCCCTATAAGATCAATTACTACAGGGAGTAGTAGGCTTCAGGCCTGTATCTTTAATTCCTGATAACACAGTACGTTATTTAATTTGTTTCATTTTTCATGAATGCAGAATGGCCTTTAAAATAACACTCTGGTAGTTCTTCAAAGCCTTTGTGTAAATGGTATATTAAAGAATAGACTGCCTGTGTCTATAGAACTGCATAATACGTGGGAGGTCACAATGCCAAAGAGTTAGAGGAAGACCATGTATACTGAAGAGAAACAAATGGATCTTTTTAATCCATGTAACTGCAGTCACTTATCGTTTCATTCAGTTCCTCAAGGGCAGTCCATTTGCTCCATCCAGATGACTCCTGGCAGGATTGATCATGCATTGCCCAGGTTCTTCTTTGTTGGCAAAGAGCTATAATAAAAACAAATAGTCAGTAGATTTTTTATGTCCGATACACGAACCAGTAATCTCAATGGGACCAGGTTAAGGCATCACGCTCCAAATGCAGTATGTGACTCATAACATGATCTCCTGATACTTCTCCACCTCTACTATCGGACCAAGTTCATCTAAAAGATCAGACTGCCCAACGGAGTGTAATAAGCGTCCATTGAAAACTTATTCAAGGCAGTACAAAAGAAACAAAGTGCTATTGCTCATATGTCCGCTCCATCTGCCATCCCAAGAGTGGAACGTTCCTGTACATCTCTACACCCCTGTTGGTGACATTGCAGCTAACGCGGCTGAAGCACATGTTCGACTATGTCCATTTCTTCACATGTAAACCAGTAACAGGCCGTTCTAAGAAAAGTGTTACCCAACTTTAAAATCCGTCGGTTCGAAATGATTTTTAGTTTTTTTGGAAACCTTTTGTTGAAAATTCTTTCTCTGTTTCTAATGACTACACATGCCATACTAGGGAGAGAAATTCCTAAAAACTTCTCAGTCACTTACCAGCATTAGTTATGCCGATTTATTTTTCCAAACTGATAAATATTAACCCTTTATTTTTTTTAACAGCTGATTCAACTGGTACCCACTCCCTTTATACAACCTATAAGGATTATGAGATCATGTTTCATGTCTCTACCATGTTGCCGTACACGCCAAACAATAAACAGCAGGTAAGCACATTTTGTTTTGCTTAATACATTTATAAATTATCCTGGATTATTGTTCATAGAGTTTTAATAGGGTACCTAAGAGATTTACAGGAGGGAAAGCATTGTGTTTTTTATGGTTTTACATGAAATAATGTATTTAACCTCTTAAAAACCAGGCCAATTTGAGTTATTTCATTTTTGTTTTTTCCTCCCCACCTTCCAAAAGCCATAACTTTTTTTTTTTATTTCTTCGTCGACCTAGCCATATGAGGGCTTGTTTTTTTGCGGGACAAGTTGTAGTTTTTCATGGCACCATTTATTGTACCGTATAATGTACTGGGAAGCTGAAAAAAAAATATTCGTGGGGTGAAATGGGCAAACAAATTCAGATTACACCATATTTTGGGGGGTTTTGTTTTTAGGGCGTCCATCAGGCGGTAAAAACGACATATTCACCTTATTCTACAGGTTGATACGATTACGGCAATACCAAATTTATAGGTTTTGTTTTATGTTCTACCACTTTTAAAAAAAACTAAAACTATTTGCTAAAAAAAAAAAAAAAATGTTTTTTGTGTCGCCGTATTCTGAGAGCCATAACTTTTTTTATTTTTCCATCAATTTAGCACCGATACCATTTTGGGGTACATGCCACTTTTTGATCACTTTATATTCCTTTTTTTTTTTTTTTGGAGAACCTGAGTGGCCAAAAAACAGCGATTTGCATGTTTTAAATAATATTTTTACTTTTACAGACGCGGCAATACCTGTTGACTTTTTTTTTTTTCTTTCAACATTGCTTTATGGAAAAAAATGGAAAAAGGGTTTTTTGTTTTTTTTTAATTTTAATATATTTATATATTTTGTGAAACATTATAAAAAACTTTATATAATTGCTTTTTACTTTTTTTTATTAGTCCCCCTAGGGGACTTGAACCAGCGATCGTTTAAACGTTTGCATGATATACTGCAATACGAATGACACCTATATTATAGCTTCAGTGTCTTGTAAGTACAGGGGGTCTGTAGAAGGGAAGTGTCTTTGGCGTGGTTGAGCGGCATTGAGTGTGACCCATGGCTACCACATATTATGTGGGAAAATTTCAATTATTTATATTTTCAAAAATGATCACATATCATGTTTCACGCAATATCAAATATCTCTATTCCCATACATAGCCAAAGGCAAGTTCATGTTGTCTACTTTCATGTGTTTTCTGTAGATGTTGCTTACATTGGTTGATTCCATGTCATGATTAGATTCCGGACTGTTACATGAAGATGCAATGGTTTTGGCTTTCTCAAGTATCGGTGCCTCTTAGGCTGGATTCACACGAGCACATTACGTCCGTAATGGACGGAACATATTTCGGCCGCTAATCCCGGACCGAACACACTGCAGGGAGCCGGGCTCCTCGCATCATAGTTATGTACGATGCTAGGAGTCCCTGCCTCGCTGCAGGACAACTGTCCCGTACTGTAATCATGTTTTCAGTACGGGACAGTTGTTCTGCAGCGAGGCATGGACTCCTAGCATCGTATATAACTATGATGTTAGGAGCCCGGCTCCCTGCACTGCGTTCGGTCCGGGACTTCTGGCCGAAATATGTTCCGTCCATTACGGACGTAACATGCTCGTGTGAATCCAGCCTTATTAGCTCCTCTGAAGTACACACATGTAATAGTGAATGTTATAAGAAGCTCTATTCTCCAAGCTGACCAGAATCCTAGATGTGTGGTTTTTTTTTAAATGTTCGCTTTAGTCATCCCCCGAAACTGTTAATTGGAGTTCTGCATCCACCAACGTAAAGTAAAAGAAAACAATTAATGTTTATTGGCTATTTTGTGTGTTCAAACCAATTAAATAAGGCTTGTAGGGGAAGTCTAGGTTAAAGTTCAGGCTAGGATGTGCTAATTTTTCCATTAACTTAATCCCTGTGGAATCCTGCGAAGTTTAGTATGTTTTATCCTTTTATGGTTTAAAGGGTTTCTCCAGGACTTTAACATTGATGACCTTTTCTTAGGCTGGATCATTAATGTTTGATTGGTGGGGGAATGAACTATGGACCCTGCTGATCATCTTCATTATTAACATAGGCACATGGTCTGTACCTGTTACTGCAGCTTTTCCCCTTCAGGGTGCCGATCAGTGGGGGGTCCCCTATTGATCAAATAATAATTTCCTATCCAAATATAGACCATCAATGTCCTATTCCCGGAAAACCACTTTAATAATTGTAATTTTTCTCCATTGATGCTCTGCAGATGCCATAAATAGTTTACCCACCTTTGTTGGAAAAAAAAAAAGTGAAGAAACTTTGCAAATACTTTTGATTGGAAATATCTTACTATTTTTGTGTATACATCTCTATTCATACCTATGTGTCTCTATGGTAACAAACAAACCTTGTGAAGTCTGATCCTACAGTAATTTTTCCTTCCATCTGTCCTCTACTTCTTGTTAACCTACAAATGCACCATGTACGGCCATAAGTATGCGGACACTCCTAATTATTTTCGGATGTTTCATCCCACCAATTGCAAATGTACATAAACACAGCCACGCAATATCCATAGACAAACATTGCTAGTAGTATGGGTTGTACTGAAGAGCTCAGTCTGTGAGATTTCTGATTTGCTAGATCTGCCTCTGTCAATTGTAAGGGTATGTTCACACGGCAAACTAAAAATGGCTGTAAAATACGGAGCTGTTTTCAAGGGGAAACAACCCCTGACTTTCAGCCGTTTTTTAAGCATAAAAGCGTTTTTTGATGTGTTTTTTTACGGCCGTTTTTGAAGCTGTTTTTCTATTGACCCAATGACGGCTCTAAAAACGGCTCTAAAAACGGCTCAAGAAGTGACATGCACTTCTTTCTACAGGGCTTTTTATATTCGCCGTTTTTTTTCAAACGGCTGCGTAAAAAAACGCCCCGACAGAACAAAACTGTTTTTCCCATTGAAATCAATGGGCAGATGTTTGGTGGCGTTCAGCTTCCGTATTTTCAGCCGTTTTTTGGTGCATTTACGGCCCGAAAAACAGCTGACAATAAGCCGTTTGAACATACTCTAAATGCTATTGTGAATGGGAAACGTCTTGGAGTAACAGCTGAATCGCGGGTTGGTTGACCACGCTCACAGTGCTGAAGCATGTGGTGTGTGAAAATTGCCATCCTCTGTTGCAGCACTCATTACAGAGCTTCAAACTTCCTCTGAAAGTGACATCGGCACAAGAACTGTGCATCGGGGGCGTCATGAAATGGGTTTCATTGGTCGAGCAGCGGCACACAAGCCTAAGATCACCGTGTGCAGTGGCAATCATTGACTTTAGTGGCGTAAAGCATATTGTCACTGGACTCTGGAACAGTGGATAGGTGTTATCTGGACTAATGAATTACGTTTCACTATCTGGCAGTCTGATAGATGAATCTGGGCGGTTTCTTATTGTAAAATTTGGTGGAGGAGGGTTAATGATCTGGAGCTATTATTCATGGTTTAGGCCCTTATGAAGGGTAATGTTAATGCTACAACATACAAAGACGTTTTGGACAATTGTATGTTTTTAACTTTGTGGCAACTGTCTGGAGAAGGTCCTTACGACATGACTATGACTGTGCCCCTGGGCACAAATCGAGGTCAATAAGGACATGGTTAGGTGTGGTGGAACTCAAGTGGCTGCACAGAGCCATGACCTGGATCCTATCGAACACCTCTGGGATGAATTGGAATGCCGATTGCGAGCCAGAAATTCTGCTCCAACATCAATTCCAGACCTCACAAATGCTCTTTTAGCTGAATGGGCGAAAAATTCCAACAGACACACCGAAAAAATCTAGTTGAAATCCTTCCCAGAAAATTCAAGGCTGTTAAAGCCACTAAAGGTGGGACCTACCCCATATTAACGACTATGCTTTTGGAATGGGATGTCCAACAAGCTCATAAAGGTGTGATGTCAGGTGTCCACTTACTATTGGCCATATGGTATACTTAGCAAGTAGAAGGGGATAGATGGAAAAGTGGGTATGGCAGAAGGATAGGGGCTATAGAAACAAAACGGTAGGAGATTTTTAACAGATCTTATGTTACATAGGTGGACACAGCCACTAAAGACCGTTGTTATAGTCCTTTTTTCATTCTCTTGCATTCAGCAAAAATTCTCCTAAGGAGACACTGTTGAAGGGGTTGAGTCTATATTTTATATGTTGTAGATCTATTTAAGCTGAATTAAAATGTTAGTGTCGATTTTTTCTTGAGGACAACTATATTTTATTCCTCTTACGTTAAAGATCCTTTTTTATGTGTGTGTGTGTGTGTGTGTGTGTGTATGTATATATATATATGTGTGTGTGTGTATATATATATATGTGTGTGTGTGTGTGTATGTATATATATGTGTATGTGTATGTATGTATGTATGTATATATATATATATATATATACACACACATACATATACATACACACACACATAAAATAAAAAAGGATCTTTGATGTAAGAGGAAAAAATATATAGTTGTCGTCAAGAAAAATCAACACTAGCATTTATATATATATATATATATATATATATATATATATATATATATATATATATATATAAATTAAATTAAATTTATTTACTTTTTTTTTTTTTTTTTAAAGCTGTCCGCTATAACACTATGGTGTGGGTGAAAAGTGGTACTGCAAATAACAGACATAATTGAATTGAGAATAGCATTGTAGAAAAGTGATCCCTAGAAAGTTAAACTCCTGGTTATATAAGCAAGACTCTTCTGCGCTAATATTTCATGTATATGATTGTAAATTTCATACTCCCCTTTAGAAATGCCTGCAAAAATGAACCATTGTAACAAGGTATTCTATCCTACTGTCCATTATGTAAAAGAGCTGAGAGAGGAAGGAAACAGAACCTCTTTGTTTGCTCATACACTTTGGAGACGGAGTACAGCAGCCTTAAATGATGGATTGAGTTTCAGACTAACATAGACTCCAATAGACAGTGTAGGTAAGCTAGAGAAACAAACCCATGGACAGGTGTGGCACTGGTTTTGGAAGAAAGCAGACATATTTATCTCATTCTGGACACCCCCTTTAAGGAGTAGAGCTAAAAAGCAGCTGTAGGTTCTTGGGGACCAAATTGTAACAAACTACTGATAGCTGGTGAATTACTACAACTCTCAGCATCCTCTTCTGGTATTGAGCCCAAAGAGGAGGTGCCTAATTTTGGAGGATTCATTTCTTTTAAACCAGCCCTATGTACATAGCTATCTATTGTCAGGCAGGCCTGGAAGAGAGCAATTCATCTCATGGGTCTCTATGGGATTGGGGGTGGGATGTGGTTGTCAGAGGATTTTTTTAATTTACAATCTGGTGGGGTTTAATAAAGAACCGACAAAAACCGGAAAGTATAATAAAGCGCAGGTAGGAGTAACATATGACGTTGAAGTATCTGATTGCACTTTCTGATTGCCCCTTTAATTGAGAAAATCTGTGTATGTGTCAGTTTCCTCCAGCGACAGCAGTGTCCGCTCATGCGCCAAATCATACTAATAGGTGAATTGGTTATTAAATTGAAATGAACGTGTGTCTAAATAAAGGAAAAAAAGATTGTGAGCCCCACTGGGGACTGAGGTGCCGATACCTATATGATGTCCTGCGGAATACGTATACATGGAGAGATACTATATTAGAGTGTTACATAGAGAATATAATGATCTCTAAGTAATTGCACCGCCACTTAAAAGGAAGAACGCGTTAAAATGAGTGCAGTAAAAGGTGGCGATTGTGTGCATGATACTCCTATTTCTAATTTCCAATACTGAACATCCTAATAGAGAAGAGACAATAAAGTAATGCTATATTATAGGTAATTATGCAGATCCCACAGCAGTTAAAACCGTCAGCTCCAAAGAGAAATAATTACAAGTGCGCTACAGTAAGTGGTTGGCAGCGCACGTTGCCATAGGAACGCGAGTCTGGATTCCTGCTGGTTGCTTTATGTTCACAAATAGAATCTACCGCTGGTGGAGGAGGATGGGGGGGGGGGGGGGTTCGTTCAGTGTTAAATTGGAAATGCATTATTCATTTAATATAACGTGTTTTCAGAGGTTGTGTTTATGGACAAGCACTGTTGTACCTCCAGGCATTAGAAAGGTCAGGGGCCACAGTCTGGGAAGATTGAGCGTATTCACTGTTTCTTACCGTCTGGGTTCAGGTCCATTGTTTTTACGCCTGGTGTGCAGATAAACAGCTCACAAAACGAAATTACAGATTTTTTTTTTTTTTGTTGCCCCCCCCCTCCTCCTTTTTTAATTAAATGACAAGAATACAAGGTTGTTGTTGTTTTTGTCTGTATAAAGCAGAAAGTGTATATTATATTCCATGTCCTGTCCTTTTTATATGTATAGGAAAATGATCATCATGCAACAAACAATACAATGTGTATTGCTGGAATGATAATGTGTTAAAACACGATGACTGTTTAATATTTTTTCTGCCTTTTAACATCCAAATGTGTTTTTGTCGGGGATGAATAAGGGGGCCCTATCGGGTGGAAACATCTGTACTTGCAATGCTAGTGTCTGCAACACTCTTCTATGGGGTTCGTTCGTTATAAATGTGGAATTCCAATCTGTATCACACAGGAGTATATACATAAACATGCACATAAATCAGGATGACAATCTGTCTGCATCTGTCACAAACAATATGCGTGTATTTTTCAGGAGCACTTTAGCGTACAATCTATCGCGTTCTTTTGGATGTGTAAAGCTGTGATTTTCTTTAATTACAGCTGCTCAGGAAGCGGCACATCGGAAACGATATTGTGACAATAGTGTTTCAGGAGCCTGGAGCCCAGCCGTTCAGTCCCAAGAATATCCGCTCTCATTTTCAGCATGTCTTCGTGGTCGTAAGAGCGCACAATCCATGCACGGACTCTGTCTGTTACAGGTATGATTGCCCAGAGCACGGGCACTTTACATAGCAGTAATCGGTGAGGGCAGTCATGGCCTGTTCACTTGATAGAGCACAGTTGTTTAACTATTTGATGCCTTCTAGAACCCTAGGAAACATGACAGATGTGTAATCTATACTGACTATCTGATTGCCTCCTAGAAATGGGCAGTTTATGCTGTTTGCCTTTTATAATTGACATTCTGTATGACACTTTATGAGTTTGTGTGTTTTTGCACGCACTTCTATTGCACCATGACCTCTTCTGTTATGGGATCTGTATGCCAATGTGTCTAAACATTATATACGAAGTATTAGTTTCATGTTAATTTTTTTTCCACGGATCCAGCATAAGTAATCAGGTGACATATAGTCGTTACTTCTTCTTTCATATTATTTATACATGTTGTCGTTTTTTTGTTTAATTGTTTGTTTTTTATGTAGATTTATAACAGATCACCGTTTCAGATTGCTGAATTGAAAATATTTATTCTTAGTCATATTGTTGAGATAAATTATTTATGTGACGTATAAACACGCTTCGTAATTCCACCAACTAATGTTGCTCATGCATGCGGGTTTGGTATGGAACCATAATAGGGCTTCCATAGAGGTTCATGAGGCCTCCAATGTGCCTCCGATGTCCTACAGTATGGGGGCATACAAAGATTAAATTTTTTTTATCAGATTCTGTACTTCATCAAACTCTGTATGTACAGAATTATTCTCCCGTAGGGGAGAATAACTCTATACATATGGCACTTAAGGGAGCCTCCTCGGCAGCATATGGAGGTCGTTTACCCCCGTCTAGAAATAAGTACAGCCTCCGAAATGCCGTACAGGCTCATGCACATTGCTCAGCTGTATGCACGAGCCCTAAGGCCTCATTCACACGGCAGGGTTTCCCGTCCGGGTGCCGGCCGTTCATAAATCGGCCGGCACCCGGCTGCATTAGGAGTGATAGACCCCTAATGGGGCTATTCACACGACCGATTTTTTGACGGCCGGGAAATCCGGCCGTCAAAAAATAGGACATGCTCTATCTTTGCCCGGGCACCCGGCCGCCCGGCTCCCATAGAAGTCTATGGGGCCGGGTATTACACGGCCATCACCGGAATGTGTTCCGAGTGATGGCCGGGTTTCCCGGCGCTTGCGCTCTATCTCCTCCTCCTCACAGCGCAGAGTGCATGTGAGGAGGAGGAGTTGATGCCATTCTGACGAATGGCATCGCTGTACACTGTGTTGCAGGACCGGGGTGTACAGCAGGTGGAGGGAGCGCTGCGCTGGCTCCCTTCCCCTGCTTGTTAAAAGCACCCTGGCTCGGCGACACCTTAGATGGCGCCGCTAGTAGCAGCAGCTGCTGCTGCTGCTGCGGCTGCTACTACTGCAGCGACGCCACTATAGCAGAGCGGGGAGGTATCTCCCCGCTCTGCTATGTGCTAGCCGCACTTTAGCTCTTTAAAGGAGCGGAATCCCCGTGTTTTCGGGGATTCCGCTCCTGGACAGAGCGCTTGATGTCTCTGTCCATATCTGGGCAGTGACATCAGGGGAAACTCCTGAAGCGGAATCCCCGAACACATGGGGATTCCCCTTCAGGAGCTGCCGCTGATGTCACTGTCCGGATCTGCCCGGCCCGGCACGGATGCATAACTTTATGCAAACCGGCCGGGCAAAATGGCCGATTTTACCGGCCGACACTCGGGCTCGGGAACGACCCGGTCGTGTGAATCCCGCCTTAGGCCTTTTCTTTTATCTGCGCTCCACATTCATTGCATATTGTTTTGTCAACGTTCGCATTTAAAATACATTTATCATATAATTCTGTGACTTTCTAATTTGTTAAAGAGAATCTGTATTTTTTTCTGTGACGAAAATCGGATTAATGCTCAAGGCCTTTGTGGAGATTGGTTTCACTACTATCAGGTTGCTCGTCCACTGTCCGCACAGTCCAATTCAGATTGGAGACAAACAGCTGAGTCATGTTTAATAGTCTGACAGGCAGTGAATTCCTGGCACACAAGACAGCACCTCTCTAGCAATCAATCTGCATCCAATTACTCAGGTCTTCAACGACAAAGTAGGTTTAAAGCCCTGTCCATATGTCCTATTAGGAAATATGGATGTCATAGAGGGGTATCCCCCCGAATAGCAGCCTCTGTCTCTATTAAATAAAGGTCACGCCAAGCCCACTCCAGTCCACATCTTTACATAATAGATTACTCCCCCAGGTCTGACACTTCTGAGCACTGTGTTATTTATGCATGGTGCAGTAGGCAGGATTATGGCAATTATCTAAGTCTCAGTTCACATCTGTGACCGAGGCCCTGACAGGAGCCTCCATGGCAGATTCTGTTGTTTTTGACAATAAAAATAGTGCTGTATGCCATGCTATTTTTTCCATTAAAACAATGAACACCCCAGCGGACCCCAATATAAGTCGTGCCGATGAGTTCTGTCATGTGAAGAATCTGCCACAACACAGATGTGAACAGAGCCGTAGGCAGCCATTGACTTGATTGCTTTTTTTTTTTTTATAGTGTTTTTTTTTTTGTTTTTTTTTTACTTATCTATTACCAGTGTTCTAGATCTGCTTCTGATTTTACTGAAGTACTGACGGGACTTCCTTGTACCTTGATTTTATAATGTAATCATACTGGGGTTCATATTATGCATCTTTTTATATTTCAGTGTTGCTGTAACAAGATCAAGGGATGTTCCTGCTTTTGGCCCTCCAATCCCAAAAAGTTTCACCTTCCCTAAATCTACAGTGTTTAGGGACTTCCTCTTAGCCAAAGTTATTAATGCAGAGAATGCTGCGCACAAGTCTGAGAAGTTTCGAGCTATGGCTACTAGAACCCACCAAGAGTACCTGAAAGACCTCGCAGAAAAAAATGTCACCAACACCTCCATTGATTCATCTGGGAAGTTTCCATTCATCTCATTGGCCACAAAGAAGAAAGAAAAGGCAAAGCCATATTCATGGGCTGAACTGTACAGCACGGGGGCAATCGTCTGGTGTGTCCAGGTTGAAGACTTCAGCAATGCTTTGGAGGTTGAATGTCTCCTGTGCATCTCAAATGAAATATTGGCTCTGATTGACCAGGAAACTAAAAGCGTGATATTTAACTGCTCGAGTCGAGATGTTATAGGATGGACAACTAACAACACAACTGTTAAAGTATTCTACGAGCGAGGAGAATATGTGTTTATCAGAAGCTACAGCCACAATACTGATGACATAAAGGAAATTGTCAAGAGGCTAGAAGTAAGGTCTAACTGTAAAGTATTGCGGTAGTATAATGTCACGAAGACACCCTTAACAATAACAGACCAAGGTTTTTAAGTGGAGAGATTTTTAGTTAGTCATTACATAAAGAGCTGTTAATAGGGGTGTTTTATAGGGTATTTTGACATTTACACTTGTCTTCTCAGTGGACATAAACCAGTGTCCAAGATCTAGTATAAGTTCAATTAAGGTCGATCTCTTCTACATCTTTCCTTCTGTCTTCATTTATTCAGCTTCTCTATTATTGCTGTATCTTCATTTTTGAAAATGTAATTATTTTTAATTTCTATTTGTTTAACCATTAACCACTGAATTTCAGATTGTCACAAAAGGATGCGAGTCAGTGGAAATGACATTGAGAAGAAACGGTTTGGGGCAGCTCGGCTTTCATGTCAATTACGAAGGGATAGTTGCTGAAGTGGAGCCTTATGGCTATGCTTGGCAGGCTGGCTTAAGACAAGGAAGCCGTCTGGTTGAAATCTGTAAAGTTGCAGTGGCCACGTTAAGCCATGAGCAGATGATCGACCTCCTGAGAACATCCGTAACGGTTAAAGTGGTCATAATCCCTCCACATGATGATGGCATTCCACGCAGGTATTATTTATTTTTACTACTGTGACCAAAAGTTGTCTTTATTGTACTATTTGCAATGTATTATTTCACTGCGTGATATCAGCATTAAAAGGGATATAATATGATCACAATCTACAATGACCTGATTATGACACTCCTTGTAAATGTAGAACTGTGGACTTCATTTCATTTTTTTTTTTAATAAGGAATGTTAGATTTGTTAAATCAACTAGTCAACTATTTTAACTTTCTCGTATTACCTGTTCTGTCAATAATTGAAAGACCTGCAAGCCGGTGCTACATGGCAACGACAACCACACAATGGGGCAGATTTATTAAGACTGGCGTGACGTATTCCTGTCTTCATTACCAATTCGCTGGAGTAGGATGCAACATATTTATGAAGAGGCAAACATCTCTTAATAAAAA
The DNA here is from genome assembly GCF_050947455.1 of Rhinoderma darwinii. Classification (NCBI taxonomy): domain Eukaryota; kingdom Metazoa; phylum Chordata; class Amphibia; order Anura; family Rhinodermatidae; genus Rhinoderma; species Rhinoderma darwinii. The sequence continues at coordinate 58,998,016 of NC_134698.1, forward strand.
TGACACCTCTTTCTGCTGCCCATGCGCCACAATTGTAGTTTTCTGACCGCGCCTTATCAACCCCTTTATCACATAGTTTCAGTGCCTATGTGACGCACTGATGATGTTGTGACGCATAGGTACTGACGCTGCACGGCCTCAGTATGTTGAATTCGCTGCAGCATAAGGAGAGAGATGTAAAGGACCTATATATATAGATAGATAGATAGATAGATAAACTTTTTTTTTTTTTGGTGTGTCTAATAAAGGGGGATGGGGTGGTCTGATCGGGGGTGAGGGTAAGGCAGAATTTGCTATGCCCCACGGGCTTAGGAGGTGGCGTAGATTTTCAGTATGATTTATGCCAATTTTCTGGTGGAAATTATAATAAGTTTGTCATTTCAACGAAGGCCTCGTCCCTACTACTAAGCCCCGCACCCTTTCCTCTATTTTCAGGAAGTGGCAAGAAAAGTACAAAGTTACATAGTTTAGCGCATCTATGGCAACTGGCGTAAACCTTTTTAATATATTCCCTCCGGTAATTCTCAGCAGGCTGCACAATTTTGGAAAATTATAGAAGATTTTACTTAAATGTTTTTTTGAGTTTTATTGATATATCTCGCGTCCGGTAATGCTTCTTACCACTTATCTGATAAGGTAGCGTCTATGGCTTTATGTTGGGAAGAACATTTTCCATGTGAAAAAAATGACTCATTATTGTCAAACAAGACGGAAATAAATATATCCGATCTGTACGAGTCAGAATAAATCAGGCCCATTATGTGTGTTAATGACATGTGTATATTATTCTTTTCAGGTCGACTCATAACCCCTTAGTGACCAGCCTAATTTCACTGTGCGACGTAAATAACACGTTACCTTTATTCTACGGGTCGTATGATTACGGCAATACCACATATGTAGAGGTTTTTTATGTTTTACTACTTTTGCACAATAAAAACACTTGAACTAAAATTATTTATGTTTGCATCACCTCTTTCCAAGAGCCGTAATTTTTTTTATTTTTCCGTCAATGTAATGATATTGTTTTTTGCGGGGCGAGACGTAGTTTTGATTGGTACTGTTTTGGGGTATGTGGAACTTATTGATTAACTTTTATTATGACTTTTTTGGGGGGCAATGGAAAAAAATAGCAATTTCGCATTGTCTTTTGCGTTTTTTTTTACGATGATCACCTTGCGGTTTAAATTCCATATTAACTTTATTGTTTGGGTCATTATGGTTGCGGCGATACCATATATGTGTAGTTTTATTTCTTTTTACACTTTTACTAAATAATACCACTTTGTATGGAAAAAATGGTTTTATTTATTATTTTACTGTAATCTTTATTTCACCCTTATTACTTATTTTATTAGTCCCACTAGGGCTACTATTACTTAGTATATCAAAGCATTATTGTCTTTCAGTGTTAATCTGACAGGCAATCTATTCGGACGTGCCTCTGGCGCGTCCTAATAGGCATATGCCCAGGGCAGATCCGGGGGCCTTTATCAGGCCCCCGTCTGCCATGGCACCCAATCGGGGGCCCGCGATCTCATTTGCGGGTCACCGATGGATGACAGAGGGAGCTCACTCCCTCTGCAAATGATTTAAATGCCGCGGTTGGTATAGACTGCGGCATTTAACGGGTTAAACGGCCGCGATCTAAGTAAACCCGTGCAGGACTTAGACTGGGCCACCGTGAAAAGGCGACGGCATAGCCTAAGGCCCCTTAGTGACCGCCGTGAAAAGTTGTATTGGTGGTCACTAAGGGGTTAAACAATTTGTCTTTCTAATTAAAGTATTAACCAGTTAAGGACCAGGCACCGTTTAGACATTTTTATTTGTTGGGTTAGCGACATGGTTTTTGCTTTGTATTTTTCGGTATCAATGTAGGATTCTTTTATCTTTTCAATTCACATCATTTTTGCTTTTTAGCATCTTTAGGCTTTTAGTTTGAAAAAATATTGTAAAACATAATGCTTTTTACATTTTAGCTATTTGTTTCTGGTAATAATTATAGTGTTACCCTCAGCAGCCCCAGTTACAGGGAAAGTCAGCTCTATTATATTGACTATCGTGACGGTTTGGCCCTGTTCACACTGAGTTTTTTTACAGGCAGAAAATTGTGCCAGGAAAAATCAGCTCCGTTTTTTTAAAATGGTTTTGCACCACAGGCGGTTTTTTTATGCTTTTTTTAACCTCTTCAACAGGCAAAGGAAAAAAACAATCGGTTTTGCCAAAAAAAGCGTCAAAAACACTGCGGCCTTTCACAGCTTTTTTTCTGTCTCCCATTGATTTCAATGGTGTTTTTGAGGCAGAAAAAGCCTCAAGATAGGACATGCCGCTTCTTTTTCCCGCGAGCGGAAAAGAACACCTCCACCATTGAAATTAATGAGATGAAATTTTGGCTGTTTCTTGCCACGGAAAAAAACTCTGTGTGAACAGGGTCTAAGGAATGCTTTATCTTCCCAGATGGTTAGGCCCTGTTCACACGGCGTGTATTTAGTTCTGTAATGCTTCAGTTTTTTTTGGCAGAATCCGTAGCGCAGTCCACTGCGCTATTGGTTCCGCCAAAAAAAACCTTACGGAACAGAGACAAAAAGCTCAGTGTGAACAGGATCGTGGGTCTAACTAGATCTAGCACAGCCCTATCAGCAGCCTCCTACTACTGGCGTTCCGGCGATCATGTGACCAGTCACATAGCCACAGGGACTAATAGTAGCTTTTATTCTATGCACAGCGCTTATTGAGTGAGATGTATGTGAGTACAGAGAAGACAGAAGCGGTGAAAAATCATTTCTGTCTTCTCTTTATAGTCCCTGGAAGCTTAAACCTGTGAGATATATATATATATATATTATATATATGACATGGGTTTAAGCTTGCTGATAGATAGAGATAGATACAGTGAGCGGTTCTCAACTGACTAAACGACCAGACCCTAAAAGGAGACTTTATTAATATAGAACCTAATACCACTTTTCAGTTTGTTCTTGTGAGTCGTTTACATTCATGGCAGTTTAATATTTAACTTGCTGCTTGGTTTGTGGGCTTTGCTAGTGGGCCGGCTGTAGGAATAATCTATCTAGGTTATTACATAACCTCTGAGGACATTTTTTTCAGAATTTTCAGAACTCTGAAATGACTCTCTGAGGTGTTGTGCTTGAGAAGGAAACATCAGCTCGGTGCATTATTAGAAGGTGTAGATGTTCCTTTGAGCGTAGAATCAGGCTCTTGAAACATTTTGATGAATTCCCCTTATTACCCAGCAGCATAATTGGGGGAGGGGCAGTTCTGCAGTGCAAAGGTTTTTATTTCTTTTTTTAAAGAGTAAGTTGTAAAAGATGTGGAAATAAAATATGAACTGATATTTAAAGAGGCTGTCACCAGATTTTGCAACCCCTATCTGCTATTGCAGCAGATCGGCGCTGCAATGTAGATTACAGTAACGTTTTTATTTTTAAAAAACGAGCATTTTTGGCCAAGTTATGACCATTTTCGTATTTATGCAAATGAGGCTTGCAAAAGTACAATTGGGCGTGTTGAAAAGTAAAAGTACAACTGGGCGTGTATTATGTGCGTACATCGGGGCGTGTTTACTACTTTTACTAGCTGGGCTTTCTGATGAGAAGTATCATCCACTTCTCTTCAGAACGCCCAGCTTCTGGCATTGCAGATCTGTGACGTCACTCACAGGTCCTGCATCGTGTCGGCACCAGAGGCTACAGTTGATTCTGCAGCAGCATCGGCGTTTGCAGGTAAGTAGCTACATCGACTTACCTGCAAACGTCGATGCTGCTGCAGAATCATCTGTAGCCTCTGGTGTCGATGTGTCCTCGCTCGTCTGACACGATGCAGGACCTGTGAGTGACGACACAGCGTGATCTCTGGAGAACACGGCTGTGTCTGCACTGCCAGAAGCTGTGCGTTGTGAAGAGAAGTGGATGATACTTCTATACACAACGCCCAGCTAGTAAAAGTAGTAAACACGCCCCGATGTACGCACATAATACACGCCCAGTTGTACTTTTACTTTTCAACACGCCCAGTTGTACTTTTGCAAGCCTCATTTGCATAAATACGAAAATGGTCATAACTTGGCCAAAAATGCTCGTTTTTAAAAAATAAAAACGTTATTGTAATCTACATTGCAGCGCCGATCTGCTGCAATAGCAGATAGGGGTTGCAAAATCTGGTGACAGAGCCTCTTTAAGTCTCCCCCCAGATATCATGTGTTAGGACAGTGCCAAAAAGTAACGGTGTCATCCCCACAAAGATGTTCTAATCCGATTATAATCCTAAAGGGGTGGTTGGAGATTATGACCTAAATTTTTTATTTATTTTTTTGTCTCTCAGAAACCGCACCAATTTTGTGTATGGTCTGTTAAATAGGGCAGAGCTGCAATACTAGACACAGCCCACGGACAAGAGGGGCTGGTGAGGCTATGATGCATTGGGGGAGACTTATTAATGCAGTGACTCCACAAAACGGACATAAATTATTTTTTTTTTTAAATTGACCATTAAACCCTGTCCATATGTCCTACTCGGCCATATAGACAAAATAGGCGGTGTCCTGTTCGCCTGCCTCCCCTTTATGTGCCAGAATAAGGAGCCACTCTAGCAGACCTGGCTCATCCATGCATTACATGGGCGGCTATTTATTTAAATGGCGGTCATGTAATGCTACAGTTCCCCTGCCTAGACTTGGCTTTCCCAAAAAGAGAACGGCTAATCGCTGGGGGGGTGAGAGAAGCCAGACCATTTGTTCGCTGCATCAGCTTCATTTTAACAAGGGACTGTCCTCATGAAGGTAAAGGGTAGTATATTTCAGTGAAATATATATATATAAAAAACTGGATATTTATTGGAGAGCGCTACTTGATATGAAGAAAAGGCAGATGAGTAATCATGAGTTGATTTATTATGCAACGCGTTTCAACGCAGGACATGCGTCTTCGTCAGGCAAAGAAATCGGTATAACAGAGCAGCACAGTGTACAGTTTAAATACACAAAGGAAGATGGGGAGGGGTTAAAAAAAACCGCCAAAAAACACATAGTAATCAAGAAAGTAAATAAGACCAGGTGTGTCTGACAGCATTAGGTACATATTCACAGTTAAAAAAGATTGGATGCGTTTAAAAAAGTACATACATAGGGGTATATATGGATCAACAGCAGAGATAGAAACATAAAAACAGTCCCAACAAAGTGGAACAGAGTATTGAAGGAACAGATGATGAGCGGATGTAGAAGACAAAACGGGGAGGGTAGTAGACCAGATGACCAGATGGTCTACTACCCTCCCCGTTTTGTCTTCTACATCCGCTCATCATCTGTTCCTTAAATACTCTGTTCCACTTTGTTGGGACTGTTTTTATGTTTCTATCTCTGCTGTTGATCCATATATACCCCTATGTATGTACTTTTTTAAACGCATCCAATGTTTTTTAACTGTGAATATGTACCTAATGCTGTCAGACACACCTGGTCTTATTTACTTGATTACTATGTGTTTTTTGGCGGTTTTTTTAACCCCTCCCCATCTTCCTTTGTGTATTTAAACTGTACACTGTGCTGCTCTGTTATACCGATTTCTTTGCCTGACGAAGACGCATGTCCTGCGTTGAAACGCGTTGCATAATAAATCAACTCATGATTACTCATCTTCCTTTTCTTCATATCAAGTAGCGCTCTCCAATAAATATCCAGTTTTTTATATATATATTTCACTGAAATATACTACCCTTACTCTCCTGCGGCTCAATCACATTGATGCCGGTACCTGGATACGGAAAGCTGCAACCTGGCTTCATCTAACAGACCTTTACATTAAGCTGTACCTGCCAGTACTAGCTTTTATGGTGAGCACTATCACCTATCTTTACTTGTCAGTACCCTATCCTTTAAGGTTTATCTTGCACCATGTGGCGCTGTGTATGTTTTTCTCTCTTCAGATACTCATGAAGGTAAAGACCGTGTGTAGCATTATCATTGTAACACCAGTCTACTCCTTGCATATTTCGGGTACTGCTCATTTGCCATGAGAGCTGACTAAGGGAGGAGCGCTCCCCTCCGGTCTGTGTTTTGTTGTAATAATTCCTGATTGCTTGTCTATTAACACATTTACTCCCATAGTTGGCTTCTAACTACTATAAACTCTTCTCCTTTAGAGGTTGCTCAGAAACCTACCGCATGCCAACTGTCGAGTATAAAATGAACGAGGGCATACCATATGAGCTGAAGTTTCCATTCAGAAACAACAACAAATGGCAGCGAAACGCAGCCAAAGGAGAGGCCGCCCAACTGAGACAAGTCCCTTCTCAGCTTCAGAGTCCGGTATCATCGAGAGTGTCTTCTGTTAAAGGAGATGGGAAGATGCAAACGCCGGAACGTTCCGCAAACATTCCACGGAGTATTTCCAGTGACGGTCGTCCACTGGAGAGCAAGAGGTAAGATAAATGTCTCGGGTATTAAAATTAATGAAGGGAGAATGCAACTACACACTCGGTCTTTGATGTTTAATCATAGTGGGTTTATATATTGGCATGTGGAAATTGCAGAAACCGTCTCTACTAAGAAATAGTTACATAAACCATTTTTGTTTTGTTTGTATTTTACTAATGTTCTAAGTGATACTTTTCTCTGGAATCTGATATAGAAACGTATTAACATAAGCAAAAGTTCCAGGACAGGCTTAACCCCTATTACTTACCAGGCTGCATCATATATGACAATTGTACTACTACTTTCATTTTGGATCAACTTCCATTTAACTCCCTTTACTAACTTCCACAATGCTAACAATTCGGCATCTCATACTCTGTCCAATAAATATATTTTATCTGGTTTGAATAAGGCTGTCTCCGGCATCAGAGGTATATGTATCTGTTTCATCTGCCGCTATTGGACGATCCCAGCAGTGCCGTATTTCTCCTAGCAATCTTTCTACCTCCAGTGATACCGGCTCAAGTGGAGGCTCCCACCACAGGCAGAAATCAATGCCCGAAGGGTATGTCATTCCTTCTTGTTTTAATTGTGAACGTCCAGCTCTTTTGGCTTTGGATTTTTAGTAAGTTTTGATATCATTGGTCTCGGTTCTTGCAGTCTGGAAAGCTGTGCGAATTATGTTTTCCACCGCTTTCTCATAAGTGTGGTTTTATTTATTGGTGGAGTTGTTTATTCTCTCCAGTCCTAAATTGTTTTTGTATTTCCTCATAAGTAGTTAAAGGGTTGTCCACTTTGGACAATTCGTTGTTGGAAGAGTTCCCCAAGGATAAGCTAACTGCCGGGACCTTCAATAATCATCTGCAGGGGTACATGGCAGCGAGTATTCTGCAGCACCACCAGAGGGGAAATGAAGCATTGCATCAAGGGCTGTACCTCAAATCGGTGGACAGGCTAGGTTTTCCAGACCGAGAGATGTTATTTGTTGCCACTCCACTCTGGCTAATTGATGGAGGCCCCGAATGAGTTACCACCCTCTAATAAATGTCGTTTTCTAAACAAGACCACCCCTTTAAGAGTCCGCTGGACTGAAGTTTGTTCTGTTACAGTACGTAGGACTACATAAATTAGTATTACCCCTGGAATTGTCTATAGGTGGTCTATTTAAGTAATCTTTATACAGTTTTACTTTGTAGTATTCATGGAAATTGCACACTTTTTATATTACACAGTTTTTTACAAATGCAACATTCACATGGACGTCTATGCCAACAGCTAATCTCTGTCCACAATCTTGACTATGCGGCCTCGGGCAACGTAGAGCATTCTTATAAGTGATCCCCCACATTCCCATGTGGTTTTTTTAAAGTGTAATTCTTTATCGATATTCTCGATATTCTAAACTAAAATTACAAGTTGATCCAATATGAAAAGACGTGTACCGTAGTACCAATCGCAAGTATGTCTGAGTTCCTGGAGATCGGTTAGGTATGCTAGATGCAAGTATATACACTGAATGAACACTTTATTAGATACACCTGCTCTATCACGACTGGAGCATTCCTGTATGAAAATTAGACACGTGACCTCGGAGTGCAACATAAAATCAATTGAGCAAGTTTTTTGGATTAATGCTGTGGAGAATGTTCTCTTGGCACACCCTGGGTCCTTTGATACCTGTGAATAGACAGTAGGCCTTACCTAAGCATTGTGGCTGACCAAGTTTATCCTTTCATGGCCGCTGTTTACTCTATAGCAGAAGGTCACTTTCAACAGTACAATGCACCCATGCCACAACGGTAATGGATTGGTTCCAGGAACATGCCAGAGAGTTTTTCTTGGCCTTCATAGTCCCCAGATCTTAATCCTATAGAGCATCTCTGGGACAAGGTAGAACGTGCTGTTCAGAGTATGTCCGTATCTCCATCTAATTTGCAGCAACAGCGAGAAGCTATCTTGTCCGCATGGGCCAATATTCATGTAAGAACAATTTCAACACCTAGTAGAATCTTCACCATGACGTACTGCTGCAGTTCTGAAGGCCAAAGGAAGACCCATGCGCTACAAGATGGGTGTCCCTAATAAAGTGGCCATTCCGTGTATATGCATGGTGTCATCCTCTGAAATTTAAAGAGGCTCTGTCACCAGATTATAAATGCCCTATCTCCTGCATAGTCCGATCGGCGCCGTAATGTAGATAACAGCAGTGATTTTTATTTTGAAAAACGATCATTTTTTAGCAAGTTATGAGCAATTTTAGATTTATGCTAATTTTGCTTCTTAAAGAGAACCTTTCACCTCCCCATACTTGTGAAGCTGAGTGCAGCATGTAATGGGGAGGGCTGCACAAACCCTGGGGCACTTTAAATTTTTCTCCCTCCCTCCGTTAATTAGATATCGGTGCCGTTATATTTGGCACCCGATATTTAAATAACCCCCTGAACAGTCAATGGGGCGTGTACTGGCAAGGGGGTGTGTTACTATGGCTGTGACACTGTCCAATCAGATATGGGCGTGTCTCTGCTGCGGACAGTGACATGCCCCCTTGCCAGTTCGGCAGACAAAGTACAAGACTGATCTCACAAGAGCTGAAGTGATGAGAGCGGGCATGCGTGCTCTCCTCTCCACAGCTCGTGACGCCCCCTTGCCTGTTCGGGTGAAAAGAATGCAATCGCGCACACTCTCATGCTGTGGCACTGTCCATATCTGATTGGACAGTGTCACAGCCAGAGCAACACACCCCCTTGACAGTACACGCTCTGTTGACTGTTCAGGGGGTTATTTAAATATTGGGCGCCAAATATAACGGCACCGATATCTAAATAACGGTGGGAGGTAGAAAATAAATGTAAAGTGCCCCAGAGTTTGTGCAGACCTCCCCATTACATGCTGCATTCAGCTGCACATATATGGGGGGGGGGGGTGAAAGGTTCTCTTTAATAGACAACTGGGCGTGTTTTTACTTTTTACCAACTGGGCGTTGTACAGAGAAGTGTATGACGCTGACTAATCAGCGACCAATCAGCGTCATACACTTCTCATTGTTCCAGCCCGGCTTCTTCCACTGCACAATCATACTTTAACAATGAGAAGTGCAGGACACTGATTAGTCACTGATTGGTCAGCGTCATACACTTCTCTGTACAACGCCCAGTTGGTAAAAAGTAAAAACACGCCCAGCTGTCTATTAAGAAACTAATTAGCATAAATCTAAAACTGCTCATAACTTGCTCAAAAATGATCTTTTTTTAAAATAAAAACCACCGCTGTTCTCTACATTATCAGATTATGTAGGAGATAGGGCACTTATATTGTGGTGACAGAGCCTCTTTAAATTGGGTCGAAGTAAATAATTGCATAATAAAAAGTTCTTAAACTTATAGGTGTTTTAATTCCACCATTTCATCATTTTTAATATCTTTTTTTTTAATGTCCGTGAATGTAAGCAGTCTTGTTTATATCCAGTGTCTGAAAATTGAGAGTTTGCTACACTCGCATCCTGTCTAGGCAATCTGTCAGCTAAACAGTCTGCACTAAATTTTACCTACATTGTAGCAAACTATCCGGGCAAAGATTTAGCTCAAAGAGGATTTCCTTGACTGGATGCAATTGTAGCAAATTCTCGACTTTGACAAGTATTAGGTCTCTCGGCTGCTTTCTTCCAAAAACCATGCCACATCTTCCACAGGTTGTGTGTGGTATTGCAGCTCAGCCCCATTCACTTCCATGTAGCTGAGGTATGGTGTTGTTTCAGAATAAAACAGCCAACCTTTTTTTTTTATATCCTGTACAACCCCTTAAAGTACGGTGTACCTCTTTTCCCTCACATTTTTTTTATTTTTTGTATGAAATATTGTGGTTATGGAAGTAATTATGTAGCTGAGAACCAAACGCTTTTCAGTAACCACTTTCACATGTATATTCAATAGTCAGTACTGCAACTACATTGCTACAATTAAATACTGACTGATTGGAGCTTGTGTGGATATATCGGAGACCGGTTTGAAGGAAAATTTGTTTCTACAGCATTGTTCGATTACACAATTATAATAATTCTTGATGTACAATAGTTATTCTTGTATAAAAAGACTTTAAAATGGCGTAAGGTCACAGTTAGCAAGAAGTAAATATCCTATGTGTGGGCAAAACCACAATCTTCGCGGCGCTCAATGGTCAAAACCTGCCTCAAACTTCCAGACAGAATTTTGAGACAGAATTTTCTGCCTGCAAAAAACTCTGTGTGAACAGGGGGTATGGGTAAGGGCCTAATTCAATAGATAATTCTACCTGGAAAAATCGGCTCCGGTTTATTTGAAGAGGTTATGTTTTTTGCCGCGATTTTTCATGCGATTTTTTTTTTTCTGCGTTTAACGCATTTTTTCTTCTACGCACAAAGGAGAAAAAACGAGAGCATTTTTTTCGAAAAACGCGGCAAATAAACGCCTAAGAAACTTGCTTATTTCTGTCCCATTGATTTCAATCGTGTTTTTGAGATGGAAAACGCCTCAAGATAGGGCATGTCGCTTCTTTTTCCCGCAAGCGGTTTTTGTTTTTTTTTTGCTTGCAGGAAAAAAACTCCTCCACCTCCCACTGAAATTAATGGGAGTCAATTTCGGACGTTTTTTTGCCGCGGCAAAAAAACTCAGTGTGAACAGGGCCTGAGGAATGCTTCATCTTCCCAGATGGTTAGGCCCTGTTCACGCGGCGTGTATTTAGTTCTGTAAGGTTTCAGTTTTTTTTGGGCGGAATCAGTAGCGCAGTCGACTGCGCTATTGGTTCCGCCAAAAAAAACAACTTACGGAACGGAAACCATTTGCAACAAAAGCATTACCATTGAAATCAATGGTGATGCAAACTAAAGCTATGGTTTCCGTATGCCTTTCCGTAGATGGGTTCCGCCGACGGAAGGTCCGACGGAACCCATCAATGGAAACCGAACGCTGATGTGAACACACCCTTCATCTTGTACTGTGTATACTTAGCCAGGGCCAGCAGTCATCTCCGTATCATCACAGGACAGATTTACAATATAATTTCAAAAGTGCACATATCCTTTTAGTCCTCATTCCATGCAATTCGGCTTGTAATATTCACGACAAAGAACTGTATTGCGCATTGCATTGTGGGCCATCTAGTTTCATTTGAGCTTCCATTTAAAGAGTATGTTCACACAACATTTTTTACGCAGATTTTGACACGTATTCCTGTCTGAATCAATGTAAACGCCTTAAACCTGCCCCCTATTGATTTCAATAAGAATCCGAGGAGTTGAAAAAAAACCCTCTCTCTTTGGGGTAGATTCTGCTCTTGAACATTCATAGAAATTGATTGGAGGCAAAAGAAAATGCATGTTTTTTTAAGCCACTTTTTTTTGTATTTTGTTTTTTATTAAAAAAATAAAATAAAAAAGCTATCAGATTTCACAGATGAATAATGTTTCCAATGAAAAACAAGCCTAAGGCCTTATTTACACGAGCGCTGCGCATCTCTGACATGAAAAACTGCAGTCACGCAATGTCACGCATCCCCCATAGTTGAGAGTCCATGGAGGGATGCGTGATGCGTGAAAAGAACGGACATGTCCTATTTTCGCACTGACCCTTCACACGGTCCGTTGAAACAACGGCTGTGTGAACGGCCACATTGAATTACATAGGTCCGTGGGACGGCCGCTGTTTCAACGGCCGTCTCACGGACGTTTAACACGTTCGTGTAAATAAGGCCTAAGGGTTGATTTACACATCGCGTATTTGTTTCAGATTTTTGAGCCAAAACCAGAAGTGGAGAAGTTCTTCCTTTTTATATTATACATTCCTTTTGAAACCACTTCTGGCTTTGGCTCAAAAATCTGCATCAAAATCTGCAAGAAATACGCGTGTGTAAATCCAGCCTAAAAAAAAAAATGCTTTTTTTTTTCTGCTTGACAAAAACTGCTGGGTGAATATAAAGGATTGTCTTCCCCTAGAAACACTGAAATTAGTCTGATATTTGGCATCTGATGGAGCATGCGGCTATATTTTGATACCATGGTATGCATGGGTGGATTAAAATATAAGGCCTTATTCACACAGCGTTTATTTGACGCATTTTTGCCGTGCTTTACATGCTCAAAAAGCGTCAAATGCATGCTTTAAGCATCCCATTGACATCAATGAAAAAATGCATTGCAGTGCATACGACGCATTTTTTTTTACGCACGCGTGTTTAAAAGACACGTCGTGTAAAAAAAAGAAGCATCGGGTCAATTATGGGAGTCCTGCTTACACGGCCCAAAAAACCCGTAAAAAACGCCTCTACTTTAACAAGTGCTTTGCAAAAACGCTAGCATTTTTGACGCGTTTACGCATCTGTTTTTTTTAGCGCTGTGTGAACAAGGCCTAAATGTGTGGTACAGATCCCGAATGCGTGATGCCGCAACATTTATAGTAAATAAGGAAACCAAGAAGCAAGTGTGGTTTCCTGTAATGATTTGCCCCATGCTGGAGGAGAACATGAGGGTATGTAGGTCTGGGCGATTATGACCTAAATAAAAAGCACGATTAATTGGATATGTAACCTCGATTACGATTAATGAATTATTATTTAGGCCACACCCATATTTTTCATGCTACGCCATTGAATTAATATTAATCCCCTGAGCCTGCTGTATGTAATATACCCCTGACACTGCCCCCACACAGTATACTGCGCCCCAATAGCTGCCCCCACACATTATAATGCCCCTATAACTGCCCTCCACACAGTATAATGCCCCCATAGATGCCCCCACACAGTATAATGCCCCTATAACTGCCCTCCACACAGTATAATGCCCCCTCACAGTCTAATGCCCCCGACCTACCATTGAATTCAACTGTATCTGCATCCTAAAGATGCAGATACAGTTTAAACCGGGGATTTTTTTTAAAAAAAAAGCCTAAAGGTGCAAGATGATGTCATTTAATATCCCGCTAAAGTTCCTTTTTCGTTTGTTTTTTTCGATTAATTGCCCAGCTCTAAGGGTATGCCAGCTAAACAAAGGGGTATAAAAATGTATATGGCAAATTTACTGCTGTAAGATTTCCTACTTGGAAATTGTATTTTTAATCTTTTTTATTAAAGATTTTATATATGAAATAAAATACAAACCAGTGCAAAGGTCAATAATCATACAAAAGGTATACAAAAACAAGCGAGTAGAGCGTACGATAACTGGGGCCCTAAAAGTGAATACAGTAATTTAGAAAACATATATAGTCTATTTTTGTCTAAACTATTGACTAAATTTTGTATGACAAAGGAGGCGCCGTTCATGTAAACAATGTTCAGTGACCTGAGAGAAGGAAAGACTCACGGACTGTAAATGTGTGAGGACAAAGCGGATCGCTGCAGTGTCCCCTCTTCCCTAATGACCAGAGTGTCAAAGCCAGGTGTGCAGAAGAAACGTGTTGTCCTTCTTGATAATGATTTATCACTTGCCAGCCACTCGCTGTTCTACACCGGTGTTGGCGTTGATTGCCTTCGAGGTTGATAATGCGCAGAGCAGACATTTGTGTATTCTTTCCAGAAGGCTCAGCATGTGAATCACTGAAATAGACAGAAAACATTCATGTACAAAGAATTCACATTCAACCAAACTCTCTGCACCAGAAGCTTCTTTTCATGTATTTCCAAATTTATCGCAACCCAAAATATTCAACTTTTTTTTTTTCTCCATTGTGCAATGTTTCTGTTCAATGTCTTACTCTACAGTTTTTGTAAAATCTTAGAACTTAAAGGCAGTGTCCTAGTGAATCGAATGTAGGTAGGGCTCTCTTCACATCACGTTTTTCATATACGTTTGGCGTATTTGCCAGGAAAGCTTCCAGCACATAAGCTGAACGTATTTTATGAGTCAAATAAAGCCCTATTAAATCTACTAATAAAACAATCCTTTATTCCTTTAATGGCGCCGAGCTACAGAGGGATGGAAGATAATATGGCGGACATATTTTATTAAAAAATTCACCTATATTACACTTATATAAAACCGGCTAAAGGGGTTCTATACGGTTTATAAATTAACCGAACAAATTCAATTTACTTTGTTTCAATGCAGTATTAAGCATCTGAGGGACCTTGTTGTATGGAGGTCGTGTGTTTGCATTTATAAACCGCTATGGAGCCTCATGCAAGGGACTGTAGAGTCGAATGGTTGGGAAACTTCAGAACCTAAATTATTCATGATACAGTATTTCAAGCTTCTAAATACATACAGTGTGAAATGTTAAAGGGCCATTCCCACCTTCTATAGTGATGACATATCTCTAGGATATGCCGTCATTTTATGATTTTTGGGGCTGTGACCTCTGGGTATGAAGAGGCTACAGCACTAATTTAGTGCCGCGTCCCCTTCTAAGTTGTCCCTGCACAGTGGTGCTCCCCGACACCTGACTGCAGGGAATTGAAGCCATCCCCATTTGATTGAATGAGGACACATTGCAGTTCCCAGTAGGTGTGCAGGAGCACCTTTTGTGCAGGAAAAAACAGTAAAGGGAATACGGTGCTAAATCAATGCTTTGGCCCTTACATTCTCGGGATCGATGTGGGCCCCACAGGTTGGACCTCCACCGATCATAAGGTTATATAATATCCTAGTGATATGTCATCACTTTATAAGATGGGACTAAGTCCCATTGCACACGACCGAGTGCCACTATCGGCACCTGATAGTTTTCATGGACCCATTCACTTCCGTGGGTGTATCAGGTTCGTGAAAACTGACCCGACTCTCCGATCAATGGGAGGATAGAACATGTCTTATCTTTTCATGGATCACGGATGAGACTGGGGCAGTAGCTACGTGCCTACTTTTGCAACCAATAAGCAAATAACAAGGCTTTGCAAATGGTCTTGATTAAAACTATCCTATCGTTTTGTGTCTACTGCTCCTATACTTATCTATGTGTCCCGATGGTTACAGACTACAAACAAACTATTACAAATAAAGACACACAGGCCTACAAGGGCGCTGTAGCCACAAAACAATAGCCTTGATTAAGAATTTTTCATATGCAAAGTTGTTTTTTTAAAATAAATTTTGGTTGTATTGGAGCAGTAACAAGTTGGTTGCCATGGTGTACATAGCCTTAAAACAAAATGACTAGAATAGCAAATCACCTGTACCTCGACTATCAAGAATACAGAAGATTGATTTGAACTTTTCAAAATTTATTTTGAGAGATTCACAGACCAAAGTCTTCAAACCTTTTACCTTGCAAAAGAAAATGCAGCAAGTGTGTTATTGGTAATGAATATGGCCAATGTGTAGATTTATAATGGTGAGCTTGTTTTTCTTCAAACAGGTTTGGAGTTGGTCGAAGATCACCAGCATCTATTGACAGACAGAATACGCAGGGTGACCTTGTAGCCAGTGGAAAGTCTACACCCAACTGGCAGAGGATTGATGACCATGTGAATGATCAAATAGGTATTTGTCTAGTACTAGACGTACATTAAGCAAATATTTCTTTCTTTGTGTCATACATTTTTTTTGTTTGTCTTGCAGCAGAGTGACTGTCTGAAACTTGATCTTATTAGTATTCCCCTTCTTGGAGATGAACATGTCTATAATGCATCAACCCTAGATTTTGATACCAATCTCCAATCTCTAGGTGCAATATTCAGGGAGCAGGATGAAAAGTTTTAGGGTGTGTTCACATCGGCGTTCGCTTTCCGTTGATGTGTTCCCTCTGAGTTTTCAGTCGGAGGAACCCATGAACGGAAAGGCAAATGTAAACCATAGCTTCCGTTTGCATTACCATTGATATCAATGGTAATTCTTCCATCACTAATGGTTTGCGTTTGTTTCCATTCCGTAACGGTTCTGTTTTAACGGAATCAATAGCGTAGTAGACTGCGCTATTGATTCTGTAGAAAGAAAACAGAAGCCTTACGGAACGGAGATTACGTTTGTCCTTCCGTTGATGGGTTTCCTCTGACGAAAAGCTCAGACGGAACCCATCAGTGGAAAGCGAACGCTGATGTCAAAAGGCCCTTACTTCCTTGTTCTGTGTGTGTGTAGGGGGGGGAGGAGGAGCTGTTACTGAGAGCAGGAAGAAAGATTGCAGCCTGTTACTGTCATCTCTCACCCCCTGTACAGCTTCCTGTGACCCGGGGAGGGAGGGTGATGCATGAAATCATCTTCATCTTATCACCACTCCTACTGAGAGAGGATATGTGCTCTCATATTGTCACATTTAGGTGGGAAGTATCCTTTTTTTTTCTACTAAATGTGTAAGATGGTCAGCAGTTGCACATCTTCTCATCCCCTGCACCTAAATTGTGACTCCAATGTTTACTAGCTTCTGGATCATGGAGACTTTTGGTGTCTTTGGTATTTGTCATTATGGGAAGATGTGCATGTAGACATAATTGGACAATGGTTAAATTGCAGTTCACCCAAAAAAATAAGATGAAGGTTTGCTTGAAGAACTCCTTAGCTGTGGTGGAATTTGTGATGATCACGACAGATGACCAGTGGAAAACACACCTAAGGATAGACACACACACGCACACGCACACACACACACACACACACACACGCATACACCTACCTTACTTTTGCGCACACACACACACACACACACACACACACCCACACACACACACACACACACACACACACCTACCTTACTTTTGCACACACACACACACACACGAAAAGAAAGACCATCAAAAACTGTGCTGTTTTACCAAAAACGCTGTCTGAAATCGCCCTAAAGCAAACACGCTTAATCTGCCCATATACAGCAGCATAAATTAAGGCAGACCCTGCCGAAACCATTGGTTTACAATCTAATGTGTATGGGGCAGTCCATCCCTTGATTCCTCCAGGAGGCTATCACTGCCAGAGTTGTGTGGTAGCGCCTTATTACCTTACTCTACTGAAATAAATGTGCGTGCTCGGCTGATCTCCGTGTGCGTATTTATAGCAGTAGCTATTGGCTGAACGAGCATGCAGCTGACCGCTATCTGACGTGGTATCCAGAAAAAACACACATGAAAAAAAGCCCATATGAGAATTACGCACAGAAAATACCCCATTGTCATATGAAAAATGCCCACACAGTAAATTACCTACACTGAAAAATGCCCACATGGAGCTCTGTGTGATTCAAACGTCCCGGCAGTGCAGTGTTATTGGAGCAGCATGTAATGTGAAGTGTGTACAAATCTCTGTGGTGTTTGCTACCTGAACAGTCAGAGCTTTCAGATGGGGGGGGGGATTTATTAACCTTTTTATGCTAACTTTTTGGCGTAGAAAAGTAGTCCTACAGTCACAATTTTGGAAAATTGGGGATGGCTTAACAATAGGTGACGGGGTCATGGCGGCCCTAACAAATTCATTAGAATTTGCGCAACTGGTGTAAATTATAGTGGAAATATGTAATGACCGGGGGGTAGGGAAACGGACAAGTGAGCCCTAATCTACCCGCCACTCTGTCCCTGCCTACTTGCAACGACCCGCCCTAGGCGACGGGGTACAACTGGGCGGCGGTCCCTGCACTCAGTAAGTGCACGACAAACATACAAGGGAAAACAAGCAAGGGAAAGGGGCAGTTGCCCACGGCAACACCGTGAGCAACCAGAGTGGTGAACGAGCCGAGTCAAGCCAGGAGTGTGCGAGGTACCAAACGAAGAGCAGAAGAGTAGTCAGTAAGCCAGGGTCTGTATGGAGCAGGAACAAAATAGAAGGAGCTGTAGCTGGGCCAGGAAACCACACGAAAAAGAATAACAAGCAAGGAGGAACAGGAAATGCAGGTATAAATAGACAGAGGGCGGGAGCTAGCTGAGTCTGGCCAGGCTGCGATAGGCTCTCCCACTCCTAAGCCTGCCAGCCTGAGTGGTGGAAGCTGGAGTCAGTCTCAGGGATGTAGATTCAGGTGCTGACTGATTAATTAAGGGAGTTAACCCCGAAGCTGTGCCTGGCAGATCCTTTACAAAATATATGCCAGGTCCTGGCTGCCATAGATCTCAGTCTGTGGGGCGTAGCAAGGTAGAGGGCCGTGCCTTACCCCCCTTTTCTTATTCCCCCCCCCCCCCCCCCCGATGTGACTCTCTCCCGCCCCCCTTATTCTCATTGAACAAATAAATAAATAAATACGTGTTTACTCGCCTCTCCACTCTGGATCCCTTGAGCCTCATTCAACAAACATGTTGGGACTCATACGTGGTATTCACGCCGGATGTTGGCCATGAGTGGGGACCTGAAGGCCATCTGCAGCCTGGCAATGCATAACCCGCAGTGCTTATCAGCAATGTAATAGTGCCCTTAAAGCTCTCTTCCTGCACAGGCCACTTTTGTATAG
Organism: Rhinoderma darwinii; assembly: GCF_050947455.1. Classification (NCBI taxonomy): domain Eukaryota; kingdom Metazoa; phylum Chordata; class Amphibia; order Anura; family Rhinodermatidae; genus Rhinoderma; species Rhinoderma darwinii. Next base: position 59,016,778 of record NC_134698.1, read on the forward strand.
TAATTATTATACTTATATGCTGATGTCCTGTGCCTGATCCAACTGAAAGATTGTTAGGGCTCTGTCATAGGTTTCAAATGTATGTGTGTATATGTATAAATATGTGTGTATATGTATAAATATGTGTATATGTATATATATACATGTATGTACTGTATGAATGTGTGTGTGTGTGTGTGTGTGTGTGTGTGTATATATGTATGTATGTATATATATATATATATATATATATATATATATATACACACAATTTGAAATTTCCGCTCCGTTAGGTCGCGCTGTGAGGCGGCGCCTTCCCCTTTGTCCTAGTCCTGATAACTATTCATTCTCATACATGGAAGATGAAAGGATAGCTACATGGTTATCTGGTATTAGAAGTATCTATGGTGCTTTAAATGTGGGCATTTTTCCATGTTGGCATTTTTCATTTGCACATATGACCGTGGTTTAGTTTTTCTGTGTGCAATACTTATAGAACCATCTAATGTGTATATACGGCCATCATTAGAAAATTGTCTAGTTGCTAAAATGAGACCATCTTCTTTTTTAAAATACTTGTGTACATGTAAATACTGCATGAGTTCAGTCCATGGTAACATGTTTTTCTATCAGATTTACATTTCTATTGCATTACACAATTAAGCCGTCAGTGCAAGTAAAATATTAGCAGTATTAATGCAGCAGCGGTGTAGAACTGCATTGCGTACATAGATTGCTCCTTTGTTGTTCTACAGTCTTTGTAGCTTGTGCTTTATGAAACCCACCTCATCAGGAGCTCACAGGAGTTAGTTTTGCACAGAAGTGTTACTTTCTGCTCTCCTTAAACAAAAAGAAAACAATATATGTATATTGGGGCCACCTGAGATCGTGTTGTTGTATATTCCAAAATCTACTTTGGAGGGTTAAGCGGTCTCAGACCTAATAAATAACAAAGAAGATGGAAACCACGTGAGAAATGCCCAGGTTTTACCATTATGGGACGGACACGTGTAGTGGCCACCGAGTGGCCAGACACTGAGCTGCCATGCAGTTCTAATGCTATTGGTCAAGGTCTTTTAATGATTGTTAATGTCTGCGCTTTTTTTGCAGGTTTAAACTGCTGTTGACCTTTATAACGCGCAGATGTTAACACCGATTTGGTATTCGTCAACATCACGGCCGCTACGTGTGTCCCCAACACTACAAGAACTGTGGCTTTGTCATTGTCCTGTTAAAGTAGTACAATGTATCAACTGTTTAGGAAAGAAAAAACAGATAAAATGACAGTATTTGGATACAGCATAGCCTTGGCAAAATGATCGACGGTCTGTTGTTCAAGGCTAGGGCTTTCCCATGGTTTGCGTTAGAATTGCAGCATTATTACAGCCTTAGGGCTTGTCCACACGTAATGGAATTGCTGCAGAAAATTTCTGCTGCAATTCCGTTGAAAGTAGCAGGCTTTCTGCTGCGGCAAAAACACTATTTCCTGCGGTTTTGACTGCAGAAAATTGTGCATATTTTGCTGCGTTTTTCACAATGCCAGGAGATGGTGTTTTTCACAATGCCAGGAGATGGCGTTTTTCACAATGCCAGGAGATGGCGTTTTTCACAATGCCAGGAGATGGCGTTTTTCACAATGCCAGGAGATGGCGTTTTTCACAATGCCAGGAGATGGCGTTTTTCACAATGCCAGGAGATGGCGTTTTTCACAATGCCAGGAGATGGCGTTTTTCACAATGCCAGGAGATGAAGACATCTCTGAAAAATGCAGCAATCCTGTCCACTTTCCACAGCAGGGTTTGACATGCTGCGGTCCGATATATACACACCGCAGATCAGTATCTGCTCGGAATATAGACACATGTGGATGGGATTTGTTAAATCGTGCTGTGTATTTTCCCTCCGCAATTCTAGACGGAAAATACACCCGCTACGTGTGGACAAGCCCTTAATGCGTCCTTATGGGGGAGAAAAGTTGCGCATCTTTTTCCCTCATATGGAAACACTGAGGTTACTTGAGAATCGCAGCAATGCAACAGCGTTTCACCAAGAAGCCCTAGTCTTATACTTGATATATAGAACAGGTTATTAGGCAAAATTCCCTGCTAGCAGAGAAGCAGGCAAATTGTATTGCTCCTGTATTCTGACAATAAAGACAGGAGAGAGATTGTCATATCAACACATCCCGACAGTCCTGCAGCTCTTCATTGCAAGTATATAGATTGCATGTCAATGGCTCCTGTATTCAGCTGCTGGCGCTTGGGCCTACGCTATATACTCGCCGCACCATAGTTTACTCATCTACAACAAAATAGTCATTTTGTTGCTAAGAAGAAAAGATCATGCAAAACCATCTTGAGAAAGTGACATTAATTCCATGAGATCTGGAGTTGCTTAGTAACGTAAATTCAGCCTTGGCCATTTCTGGGATGTCAAGCCATCTGTTCAGCTCGTGTATATGCGCATTTCAACATGGCAAAGCAGCAATTAAACTGCTCCGTAATTTCTAAGAGGGACAGAATGTGTTTTTTTTATCACAGATGTTTTGTTTCTACTAAGATAACAATCAATTCATTTTCCAAGACAGATTTTTTTTTTCTCCTGTAGTATAAAAATGTGTTTGTTGTGACTGAATGATACAAACAAAGTGGGTGTCAACCTAAAGCCGGAAAATGTAGGGATGATTTTTTTTGACAATGCACCGGTGGATTGTTTGGCTAAGAAAACAAATTGTATTCTATTTATTTGAAGTGTGGGGGTCTTGCAAGATCAGGGCGGCTGATGCCCTGGAGGACCTCCCACGTACCGACATTAAACAGACAGCCTACTGGCAAACTGCAATACTTCATTTTCCCTGGGGTGGAGCTGCAGCGGAATTGCTGCCATGTTCCCCCTGCACATAAGAGCTAATTGTTGGGTGTCCCAGTAGCAGCACACCCTGTGATCAGCTGACCATTGAGGAGAATAGCAAAACAAAAACAGATTGCTCCAGGAAAGCCGGTTTTAGCCATTTGTGAAATATCAAAAGCCAACGCCAGAGGCATAAGAACCGTTTATTTTTGGACATCTCTTAATAAGGCAGCATAACAAGATGCTGTTTAAGCCGAATCAACATAAAATTGCCCATATTGGATCTACCTTGATATGAACTGCTGAGGGTGAAGGATGACGATGGAGTCATTAATTATCTAAGTCCTTTAGGACTTTCGGAGCTTTTATGCCTCCATCTGGATAGCTAAATTGTGTGCTCAGTGCAAATTTAATGCTGCTGTAGTTAAGATAAAGATCCTTTAACTGGTAATTTTGTAAAGAAAACATTACTACTATCCATTAAAACCGTTTCATAGCAGAGTTTAGTCCCTTCTCCTGGGCATCCTCCGCATACCGACTTTACTAGAGCGTTTTATAAAGATGTAATGGAGAATGAACTGAATCGGCAATGCGTAAACTGACTACTAATACAATATTTGCAGCTTTCTTAACCCCTTCCCGCTCCTTGACGTACTATTACGTCATGGCAGCTGTATCGTTCGCGCTCCATGCCGTAATAGTACGTCTCGGGAGTAACGGCCGTTTCGGCCGTCCTCCCGACACATACAGGAGCTGTGACGCTGCTGTCTTGTTCAGCAGCTGTCACAGCTCCTACAGCGGGGACCGATCGCTGTGTCCCCGCTGATTAACCCCTTAAAAGCCGCGTTCTATAGAGATCGCGGCTTTTTAGGGGTTAAGCTGCCATCGCCGGCCTGCTACGCGATAGCGGCCGGCGATGGTGACTATGGCAACCGGACACCAAACAATGGCGTCCGGCTATGCCATAGACGGAAGCCTAGTGGGTCCTGACAACGTCAGGACCCACTATGCTTGCTGTCAGTGAGTAGCTGACAGTTCTAATACACTGCACTACGCATGTAGTGCAGTGTATTAGAATAGCGATCAGGGCCTCCTGCCCTCATGTCCCCTAGTGGGACAAAGTAATAAAGTAAAAAAAAAGTTAAAAAAAGATGTGTAAAAATAAGAAAATAAAAGTTTTAAAAGTAATAAAAGTAAAAGTCCCACTTTTTCCCTTATCAGGCCTTTATTATTAATAAAAATATATAAACAAACAAATAAACTATACATAATTGGTATCGCCGCGTCCGTAACGGCCTGAACTACAAAATTATTTTGTTATTTATCCCGCACGGTGAACGCCGTAAAAAAAAATATTAATAAACCGTACCACAATCACAATTGTTTGGTCACTTCACCTCCCAAAAAATGGAATAAAAAGAGATCAAAAAGTCGCATGTACCTAAAAATGGTACTGATGGAAACTACAGTTCGTTACGCAAAAAATAAGTCCTCGCACGGCTTTATTGATTGAAAAATAAAAACGTTATGGCTCTTAGAATAAGGTAACACAAAAAGTGAATGATTGTTTACAAAACGTATTTTATTGTGCAAACGCCATAAGACATAAAAAAAAACTATAAACATCTGGTATCGCCGTGATCGTATCGCCCCGCAGAATAAAGTTAATATATCATTTATAGCGCACGGTGAACGCTGTAAAAAAAAAAGTATACAAAAACAATAGTAGAATTGCTGTTTATTAGTCACCACGCCACCTAAAAATGGAATAAAAACTGATCAAAAAGCCGCATGCACCCCATGAAAACTACAATGGATTCCTCAAGGGGTCTAGTTTCCAAATTGGGGTCACTTTTGGGGGGTTTCCAATGTTTTGGCACCACAAGACCTCTTCAAACCGGACATGGTGCCTAATAAAAAAGAGGGCTCAAAATCCGCTAGGTGCTCCTTTGCTTCGGAGGCCGGTGCTTCAGTCCATTACCGCCCGAGGGCCACATGTGGGATATTTCTCTAAACTGCAGAATCTGGGCAATAAGTATTGAGTTGCGTTTCTCTGATAAATCCTTTTGTGTTATAAAAAAAATGGTATAAAAAGAGTAAATGTCACCTCTACTTTGCTCTAAATTTCTGTGAAACACCTAAAGGGTTCATAAACTTTCTAAATGCTGTTGTGAATACTTTGAGGGGTCTAGTTTCTAAAATGGGGTGTTTGATAGGGGTTTCTAATATATGGGCCCCTCAAAGCAACTTCAGAAATGAACTGGAACCTAAAAAAATAAATAAATGAGGCAATACTTCGCTTCTTACATTATAGATGACCCCAGTTTTGACCGTTTGTATAAACGGAGACCCCTATTAGACCGTTCCAGTGCCCGGTTTTCCCAAGCATACACCCCCGAGAAGTGTATTTCTATTGATGAGTCCCTGGTACATTTTAAAGGGAGGGTTCAATTCCGCCAGTACCTGCCGGGTAAGAGGGCAAGGTATGGCGTGAAGATGTATAAGCTGCGAGAGTGCATCAGGGTATACCTACAGGTTTAGGATATATGAAGGAAAGGCCACCCCCAAACCAGACTGCATCCTGGACTACAATAGGTACATGGGAGGGATGGACTTGTCAAATCAAGTCCTGAAGCCCTACAGCGCCATGCGGTGAGGTATAAGAAGCTGGCCGGGCACATCATACAGATGGCTTTGTACAATGCGTATGTGCTACGTCGATGTGCAGGCCAGAGGGGAACTTTCCTGGAATTTCAAGATCTAATCTTTAGGGACCAGGAAGGGGGGGCGCATCGTACCAGGGCAACACTTTCCAGGAGAAGGTCCCCAAACCGGTGGAAAGGGAAAGAGTCAAAAGAGGTGCAGAGTCTGCTATAAGAGGGGGATAAGGAAGAACACAATATACCAATGTGACACGTGTCCCGAAAAACCAGGGCTCTGTATAAAAGATTGTTTTAAAATGTATCATACATCCCTTGATTTTCAATTTACCCTGATGCACTCCGCACAGCTTACCCCCCTCATCTTTCCCTTCTGAGCCCTGCCGTATGCCCAGGCAGCTGATAACAGCCACATGTAGGGTATTGTCGTACCCAGGAGAACCCACATTACAATTTAAGGGGTGTATATCTCCGGTGGCGCATGCTGGGCACACTATATTGGACACTGAAATGGCATATACATATATAAAATTGCAAATCTCACACTGCACCATCTGCTGCGCATTATCTTTTACACAGTACCTGTGGGGTCAAAATGCTCACTACACCTCTAGATGAATGTCTTAAGGGGTGTAGTTTTTAAAATGGGGTCACTTCTCGGGGGTTTCAACTGTACTGGTACCTCAGGGGCTTCTGCACACATGACTTAGCACCAGAAAAGCTCCAGTAGGCCAAATGGTGGTCCTTTCCTTCTGAGCCCTCCCATGGGCCCAAAGGGCAGTTTATCACCACAAATGGGGTATTGCCGCACTAAGGACAAATTGGGCAACAAAATGGGGTATGTTGTTCCCTGTGAAAATAAGAAATTTTGATCAAAAATGACATCTTATTGGAAAAAATATAATTTTTTTCATTTCACAGCCCAATTCAAATAGGTGCTGTGAAAAAAATGTGCGGTCAAAATGATAACAAAAACCATAAATGAATTCCTTGAGGGGTGTAGTTTCCAAAATGGGGTCACTTCTGGTGGGTTTCCATTGCTTTGATACCTCTGGGGCTCTGCAAATGCAACATGGCACCCGAAAACCAATCCAGCAAAATCTGGACTCCAACAAACACATAGCGCTCCTTTCCGTCTGAGCCCTCCCATGGGCCCAAACGGCAGTTTATCACCACAAATGGGGTATTGCCGCACTAAGGACAAATTGGGCAACAAAATGGGGTATGTTGTTCCCTGTGAAAATAAGAAATTTTGATCAAAAATGACATCTTATTGGAAAAAATATAATTTTTTTCATTTCACAGCCCAATTCAAATAGGTGCTGTGAAAAACCTGTGCGGTCAAAATGATAACAAAAACCATAAATGAATTCCTTGAGGGGTGTAGTTTCCAAAATGGGGTCACTTCTGGTGGGTTTCCATTGCTTTGATACCTCTGGGGCTCTGCAAATGCGACATGGCACCCGAAAACCAATCCAGCAAAATCTGGACTCCAACAAACACATAGCGCTCCTTTCCTTCTGAGCCCTCCCATGGGCCCAAACGGCAGTTTATCACCACAAATGGGGTATTGCCGCACTAAGGACAAATTGGGCAACAAAATGGGGTATGTTGTTCCCTGTGAAAATAAGAAAATTTGATCAAAAATGACATTTTATTGGAAAAAATATCATTTTTTTCATTTCACAGCCCAATTCAAATAGGTGCTGTGAAAAAACTGTGCGGTCAAAATGATAACAAAAACCATAAATGAATTCCTTGAGGGGTGTAATTTCCAAAATGGGGTCACTTCTGGTGGGTTTCCATTGTTTTGATACCTCAACGCCTCTTCAAACCTGGCATGCTGCCTAAAATATATTCTAATAAAAAAGAGGCCTCAAAATGCACTAGGTGCTTCTTTGCTTCTAGGGCTTGTGTTTTAGTCCACGAGCGCAGTAGGGCCACATGTGGGACATTTCTAAAAACTGCAGAATCTGGACAATACATATTTAGTAGTGTTTCTCTGGTAAAACCTTCTCTGTTACTAAAAAAAAATTGAATAAAATTGAAATTCAGCAGAAAAAATGAAATTTGCAAATTTAATTTCCACTTTGCTTTAATTCCTGTGAAATGCCTGAAGGGTTAAAAAACTTTCTATATGCTGTTTTGAATACTTTGAGGGGTCTAGTTTTTAAAATGGGGTGTTTTATGGGGGTTTCTAACACATAGTCCCCTCAAATCCACTTCAGAACTGAACTGGCACCTTCAAAAAAAGGCTTTTGAAATTTTCTTAAGAATATGAGAAATTGCTGTTTATGTTCTAAGCCTTGTAACGTCCAAGAAAAATAAAAGAATGTTCAAAAAACGATGCCAATCAAAAGTAGACATATGGGAAATGTGAACTAGTAACTATTTTGGGTGGTATAACCGTCTGTTTTTCAAGCAGATGCATTTAAATTCTGAAAAATGCTATTTTTTGTAAATTTTCTCAAAATTTTGCAATTTTTCACAAATAAAGACTGAATATATCGACCAAATTTTACCACGAACATGAAGCCCAAAGTGTCACGAGAAAACAATCTCAGAATCGCTTGGATAGGTTTAAGCATTCCGACGTTATTACCACATAAAGTGAAATATGTCAGATTTGAAAAATGGGCTCTGAGCCTTAAGGCCCAAACTAGGCTGCGTCCTTAAGGGGTTAATATGCTTGGAGATAAAGGTTTAAAAAGGTCTGTTTTACAGAGCCAACATGCCACATGCCTGCTGTGTCTAAGGTACATCCGTCATACAGAGACAGCCCTACAGGAAGACTTATACGACAAGATCCAGTACTTCATCTATCCCCACACAAACAGGGACAGGTTTGTTAAACCTTCTTTATACAACTACATTTAATTTAATAATTTCTAATTTTCATTGGTAAAATTCTTAATGAATAATGAAGAACAGACCTGTATTAAATTCAGAAAACCTAAACCTCTCAGTAAACGTGGAAGACTTAACAATCCAATATACTGTATGTTCACATCTGCGTTAGAGGATCTGTTTGGAGGCTCCGTTGCAGATTGTCAAGTTTGACAGGAAAAATAGCACTGCATGCAGCGCTATTTTTCACGCCAAAACTACGGACACCTCAGCAGAGCTTAAAGGCTATGTACATCTTTGAGGGCTTTTTTAAAAAAAAAAACAGTCGGTGTGATTTAGTATAACTTAATTAGTTCTGTATGGCGGTCAGACTCTAAATATGTATTCTCTATACAGAACAGCTGTATCGTTCGCTATTCACTGAATCAGTCAGTCCCGCGAACCTGAAGGGTTCAGTGTTGGCAGGATCCAACTCTAAACTTTCACATCTAAGTTCATAACTTAGATGTGATAGATTACCGGCAGATCCTGCATATCCGAGACACGCAGGGCCCGCCGACACTGAAACAGTCAGGTCCACGGGACTAACGGATTCAGTGAATAGCGAACGATGCAGCTGTTCTGTATAGAGAAGACGAATTTTTAATAAAAACTAATTAAGTTGCACTAATCACACTGACTGATCTGCTTAGAAAAAAAAAAGCCATCAAAGGTGTACATAGCCTTTAAGGGAGTCCTGTGGATATGCAATAAATGTCTGTGATGGGGATAACCCTTTTTAACCTATTTTTACGCCATTAAATATTTAACCGCTTCTCTAATGTTAGATGCAAAAATGCCTTTATTTACAGTCTGACAGCCATTACTCCAGCCATTCAAGCACCAATACACTTTCCAGCAATGCGTCCAGTGCCCACAGTGAAGAGAAGTGGTATGACAGTGGGGAACGGCTGGAGTCCGAGCTTTCCAGCTATACATACATACAAGGAACATCTGCTGACAGTGGAATTGACACCACGTCATATGGCACTAACCATGTCAATTCTGCCATTCCTGGGGCTTCGGCCACATCTCCACGCTCCGGTCCTCCGAAAGATAAAGTAGCACCTCTGTGGCACAGTGTCAGTGATGTGGGGTTAATATCTGATAGAACTTGTGACAGAGACCCTCACGCATTGGATGGGAAAAGGGAATCTCCTGTCACTATGGAGAATCACACTAAAGTCCCCATAGGCTCCAAGCCATTAACAAGAGAAAACAGCGCCTACAGCCTCAGTGATGCCTCATCACATACCAGGTAATATCTCAATGTTACAGCTTGTGTTCATGCATATGTCACTCTGTGGTGTGATCGCAGCGGTGGTGGGTCCTTTTGCTAAAAGATGTAGAATGGGGATTAGAACACTGTCATGTTATGTTACATTTCCTTTCCACCATTCCTTTTTCCCTAACATTAGAAAGAAAATCATTCCATTCCTCTCCAACACAAACTTGTACTAGATTAGTCTAAACACGGATTTCATTCTTAAAGGAGCACTAAACCTAAAATACAGAAATGTTTTATTGAAATGCAGTGTATGGGTTTGTGTGAGTATATGTGTGTATGTATGTATGTATGTATGTATATATATATATATATATATATATATATATATATATATATATATATATATATATATATATATAGTAGGTACAAAAAAGCAGCACTTCAAAAAGATAAAGCATAAGTTGCTATGCGAACTTAACCATAATCCACAAGGTCCTTTAGATATACAAACCACAAAATGATCACAGCACTCAAAGGTAGTTTTAAAAATGAATGTGGTTTATTGACCCATGTCAAATGCTACGTTTCAGTCCTTCTCCACTCTTGAGAAAAGTCCTGTGTGTGGAGAGGACTAAAACGTAGCACTTCACCTGGGTCAATAAACCACATTCATTTTTTAAACTACTTTTGAGTGCTTCGATCATTTCGTTGTTTGTGTATATGTATATATATGTGCATATATAATATATATATATGTATATATATATATGTGTGTGTGATGGATAGATATAAGTTATATATAACACACACACACACACACACACACACACACACACACACACACACACACACACACACTGCATTCGGAAAGTCTTCAGACCCTTTTGCTTTTTCACATTGTTTTGTTGAGGCCTAGTGCTAAAATAAAAAAAATTCAAGCTTTTCTCCATCATTCTGCACTCAATACCCTATAATGACAAATTAAAAACAGAATTTTAGAAATTGTTGCAAATTTATTAAAAATGAAAAACTTCTTTTGCATGGACATAAGTATTCGGACCCTTTGCTCTGACACTTGATATTTAGCTCTGGGGGCCTCCCATTTCTCTAGATCATCTTTGAAATGTTTCTACACCTTGATTGGAGTCCACCTGTGGTAAGTTCATTTGATTGGACATTATTTTGAAAGACACACCCCTGTCCATATAAGGTCTCATACCTGACAATGCATATCGGACCAAAAACCGAGCCATGAGGAGGAAAGAACTGCCTGTAGAGCTCAGAGATAGGATTGTGTGGAAGCACAGATCTGGAGAAAGGTACAAAAAAATTCAGCTTTACTGAAAGTTCCCAAGAGCACAGTGGCCTCCATTATTCTTAAATGGAAGAAGTTTGGAACAACCAGGACTCTTCCTAGAGCTGGCCGCCCCACCGAACTAATTGGGGAAGGGCGGCCTTGGTAAGAGAGGTGATCAAGAACCCAACGGTCACTCTGGCTGAGCTCCAAAGATCCTCTGTGCAGATGGGAGAAACTTCAAGAAAGTCAACCATCACTGCAGCCCTCCACCAATCTGGGCTTTATAGCAGAGTGGCCAGGAAGAAGCCTCTCCTCGGTAAAAGACACATGAATGCCCACCTGGAGTTTGCAAAAAAGCACCTAAAGGACTCTCAGACTGAGAAACAAGATTCTGTGGTCTGATGAAACCAAGATTGAATTTCTTTTACCTCTATTCTATTTTTGAAAATTTGTTTTATTTACCATGTTGCAAACAGAAGTAACAAAAATACACAAAAACATCAATTGTACATTTGAGAAAGTAGTGTAAGGTATCTGTACTTACATCTATAAATGTAATTATATTGTCAGCATTACAATTGTAAATGTACAAAACCGAAATTAAGGGAAAGAAAAATAAGAAAAGTGAAAAGAAAAAAACACAAAGATACAAACTGTTGTCAACAACCTAATCAAATGTCTATGTCACTCGGATCACATCAAGAACCTGTAATGATAATAATAAGTAGATTATTATTTAACAAACCAAAACCAAAAGGTCCATTGCTCAAAGACAAATCACAATGTGTAGATTACGCATCATGGGAGTCAACAGTATCCGTAGAGTTCAGCCAGGGGTCCCATATTTTATAGAATTTATCTGGACATCCTGGAAGTTGATACACCAGGCATTTCAGAGACTTCCACGCCACTATTGATGGTGGCCTATCTGCCATTCAATGCATTGTTTTCCTGGCTAATAATAAAGATTCTTGTAGGAATATGCGTGTGTAATGTGTCCAATGTTCATCGACTAAAATGCCAAATAGTGCTATTTTTGGCTCATTCGATATAGGAAGGTATATTAGGCAAGTCAGGACAGAGAATACCCGTGTCCATGCGAAGTGCCAGAAATCTGCCTCCAAACGATAACACCTGTGACATGTAGAAGTGGGGATTCTGCCCATACGGAATAATCTAATGGGAGTAAGATAAGCCTGGTGCACAAAATATAACTGAATGAATCTATTATTAATCAAGGGAGATACAGTCAAATGGGAACTAAGCATATCAGACGTATCGTCAAGGGAAAGATCCGGGATTTGAGACAGCCATTTATCGAATACTGGCAGTGGAGTTGAAGCAACTTTGGCTGACCGTGGGTGGGTGTATAACTCTCAGATTAAGCCTTTAGGTGCTTGTGATTTTAAAATACCTATTGGGGGTATTTCGAAATGGTAGTCTCTGTAGACTGGAACTGGGTTTGCACGGCATGTCTGAGCTGAAGGTACCTATACCATTGCAAATGCGGGAGCTGGTAAATCTCTTGTAGCTGTAGAAAAGTGAGAAACGTGGTGCCATTCCGAAATGTGTCATCCACCGTCGTCACACCCAAGTCTTTCCAGAATTGTGGGTACGGAATAGTCTGTAAGGAGGATAGAGTTGGGTTATGCCATAAGGCCAGTTCAGGAAGGGTGTCTTTATACTGTAAAAGGCGTTTAGATCTTTGCCCAACCTCCAAGTCCACGACGTGCATGGGAAGTAATACTGGCCTACTTGTAAAGGTATGATATTCCAAAAAGCTAATAAGGCTCCTGCCTGCCACCAGGGAGGCCAAATAATAATTGGTAACAGATGCCGGGGGTTCCACCAGCCAGTCTCTCATACCACGAAGCTGGCCTGCTAGGTAGTACATATGCATGTCTGAAAGAGCCATTCCACTATCCATTTTGGGTCGTTGTAATGTAGTGAATTTGAGTTTTGAACGGGAGGAACCCCAAACAAATTTCATTCCAATGATTTTTATTATGTTTTTGTTACTGTGAAAAGCATATAGAACGCATGAAATATGACCCCAAACAAATTTAATAAGTAAACAATTAAGTGAGCGAAAAAAGGACATAGGGGCCTTGACAGGTATATGTTTTAATATATATATAGGCATTTAAGTTGCCTGACCATTTTAATTAAATTAATGTGTCCTGACGCTGATAATGGCAGTTTGGACTATAGTTTTAATCTGAACCCTACGAGGGACAGTAGTGGAACAATACTTTCGGACTTGTATCAACATGGCTAAGAACTATAGTAATGCCTAAATATTTAAATTTGTTAACTACTGCTAAGGCAGTGTACAGTATGGCTGATTTTTGCCAATTGGCCTTTAAACCAGAATATTGTGAGAAGGTATCTAATATAGAGATAGCATGATGAAGCGATGTGTTGGGGTCTCGGGAACAAAACCATGTCTTTTTACCTCAATTCTAAGCGTTATGTTTGGAAGAAATGAGGCACTGCTCATCACCTTCTCAATACCATCCCTACAGTGAAGCATGGTGGTGGACAGGGAGACTGGTCTGGGTTGAGGAAAAGATGAATGGAGCAAAGTACAGGGATATTCTTAATGAAAACCTGAGTCAGAGTGCTCTGGACCTCCGACTGGGCCGAAGGCTCACCTTCCAACAAGACATTGACCCTAAGCACACAACCAAGACAACACAGGAGTGGCTTAGGGACAACTCTGTGAATGTCCTTAAGTGGCCCAGCCAGAGCCTCAACTTGAACCCAATCGAACATCTCTGAAGAGACCTGAAAATGGCTGTCCACTGACAATCCACATCCAACCTGGCAGAGCTTGAGAGGATCTGTAGAGAAGAATGGCGGAATATCCCTAAATCCAGGTGTGCAAATCTTGTGGCATCATACCCAAGAAGACTGGAGGATGTTATCACTGCCAAATGTGCTTCAACTAAATACTGAGTAATAGGTCTGAATACTTATGTCAATGCAATATTTTAGTTTTTCCCTTTCAATAAATTAGCAGAGAACTAACATTCTGCATTCACTTTGTCATTATGGGGTGTGAGTGCAGAATGATGGGGAAAACCTTTTTATTTTAGCACAAGGCCTCAACATAACAAAATGTGAAAAAATTAAAAGGTCCGAAGACTTTCCGTATGCATTGTATATATAATATATAAAAATGCACCAATATACAGGTCTTTCTCAATGAATTAGAACATCATCAAAAAGTTAATTTATTTCAGTAATTCAATTCAAAAAGTGAAGCTCATATATTCTACAGAGTCATTACACACAGAGTGATCTATTTCTAGCTTTTTTTCTTTTAATGTTGAAGATTATGGCTAATAGTTAATGAAAACCCCAAATTTAGTCTCAGAAAATTAGAATATTGGGTAAAATCAAGATTGTAGACTCATGGTGCCACACTCTAATCCGGTAATCAACACAAAACACATGCAAAGGTTTCCTAAACCTTTAAATGGTCTAACAGTCTGGTTCAGTAGGCTACGCAATCATGGGGAAGACTGCTGACTTGACAGTCGTCCGAAAGACCGTTATTGACTCCCTCCACAAGGAGGGTAAACCACAGAAGGACATTGTGAACAGCCAGCTTCTTTAGCAGAGTGCTGTATCCAAGCATATTAATGGGAAGTTGAGAGAAAGGAAAAAGTGTGGTAGAATAGGTGCACACGCAACAGGGATAACCGCAGCCTTGAAAGGATTGTCAAGAAAAGGCCATTCAAGAATCTGGGGGAGATTCACAAGGAATGGACTGCAGCTGGAGTCAGTGCTTCAAGAGCCAACACACACAGACGTATCCAGGACAGGGGCTACACCTGTCGCATTCTTTGTGTCAAGCCACTCATGACTCTGAGACAATGTCAGAAGGGTCTTACCTGGGCTAAGGAGAAAAAGGACTGGTCTGTTACTCATTGGTCCAAAGTCCTGTTTTCAGATGAAAGTCAATTTTGCATTTTGTTTGGAAATCAAGGTCCCAGAGTCTGGAGGAAGAGTGGAGAGGCATCAATCCAAGTTGCTTGCGGTCCAGTGTGAAGTTTCCACAGTCAGTGATGGTTTGGGGAGCCATGTCATCTGCTGGTGTTGGTCCACTGTGTTATATTAAGTCCAGAGTCAACGCAGCCGTCTACCAGGAAATTTTAGAGCACTTCATGTTTCCCTCTGCTGACAAGCTTTATGGAGATGCTGATTTAATTTTCCTGTGGGACTTGGCAACTGCCAAAAGTACCAATACCTGGTTTAATAACCACAGTATCACTGCGCTTGATTGGCCAGCAAACTCACCTGTCCTAAACTCCATAGAGAATCTATGTGGTATGGTCAAGAGGAAGATGAGAGACACCAGACACAACAATGCAGACGAGCTGAAGGCCGCTATCAAAGCAATCTTGGCTTCCATAACACCTCAGCAGTGCCACAGGCTGATCGCCTCCATGCCACGCCGCATTGATGCAGTAATTCATGAAAAAAGAGCCCCGACCAATTATTGAGGGTATATACTGGCCATACTTTTCAGTAGGCCAACATTTCGGTTTTAAAAATCATTTTTGAAATTTGATTTATATAATAATGTAATTTTCTGAGAGACTAAATTTTGTGTTTTCATGAGCTGTTTGCCATAATCATCAACATTAAAAGAAAAAAATGCTGGAAATAGATCACTCTGTGTGTAATGAATCTATATAATATATGAGTCTCACTTTTTGAATTGAATTACTGAACTATATAAGATTGTTCATGATATTCTAATTCATTGAGAAGGACCTGTATTACTAAATGCCCCTATGGAGTTGTCATCAATAATCACATTGAAGATCAGCCTCTTCCCAGCCTGAAATGGCTCATAGCAGGGAGCAATAGATTGCATTGAGCTGCAGAGATATGTAAATAAATATTTGAGGCATTAGGTTTAGTGCCCCTTTTAAATATCGTCCTGAAGTACATTACTGAACATTACTATTGAAAACAAAAAATGGCACGTTTGCATTTTATAGAAGTAGTGTAAGTCTTTGCATGATGATGATAAATTGCAGATTGTGGTAGTCTAGTAACTGAAACCTGCGAGTCTGCTGTTGTATTGGGATGAAATTGTCAGTGTGCTTTTAGGCCATTGTCAGTATAGCATTTTCTTTGGGTCTGCAGTCCTGTATGTGGCTTTGTCTTTGGGTCTGCAGTCCTGTATGTGGCTTTGTCTGGTCCTGCAGTCCTGTATGTGGCTTTGTCTTTGGGTCTGCAGTCCTATATGTGGCTTTGTTTTTGGGTCTGCAGTCCTATATGTGGCTTTGTCTTTGGGTCTGCAGTCCTATATGTGGCTTTGTCTTTGGGTCTGCAGTCCTATATGTGGCTTTGTCTTTGGGTCTGCAGTCCTATATGTGGCTTTGTCTTTGGGGTCTGCAGTTGTCAGTGTTCCATATTCCTTGGGGCTGCAATTGTGTCATGGTTTTTTGGGGCAGCAGGTGTTGGTGTGCAGTTTTCCTGTGGTAGCAGTTGTCAGTGTCACCCGGTCCTGTGGCAGCAGTTGTCAGTGTCACCATGTCCTGTGGCATCCGTCATCTGTGTTATGTTGTCCTGAGCTCTTGCTTGTCCATGCGATGTTGTGCTGGGCTTAGATTGTGCTGAGTCTACATTCGTCAACGTGGTATTGTCCTAGAATTTGAAATGAACAATCTGCTATATTAGAACATTATGACAATAAAGTCTGTATGTGTTTCAAATACAGAGATTTACTTACCAGACCATAGGCGGTTGCACAGCTTTGTCTTGGAAGGAAATGACAATGTTTATAGATATCGATTTGTTTCATTGGTTGTTCTGTATGGAAGGTACTCATCCACTAAACTGCAGAAATGCAAATGTATGCACAAAAGTTCCAATAAAAATGTGAAGCTATATTATTTATTTGTAGTTAGTTGTATTATCCAAATTATGGCAAGTATGTATTTCTAACTGTTTGTAGAGCCAACCCGTCTGCTCCAAACTCTTGAATTAAGCAGGAATCACACATGCCGATTTTTGTGCCGTTTTTTTTTTAAGCCAAAACCACAAGTGGATCCAAAAGGAAAGAAAAATATAAAGTAAAGACTGATGTCTCCCCATGTTTGGAATCCGTTCGGTGTTTGGCTTAAAAAAAAAAACTGCACTGGACTACAAAACTGCGATGTGATCGCACCATATGAATGGACCATTAAAGCAACGCAAAACAAAAAAAATCCACAAAAAAAATAAAACATGCCAACACATTTATTTCATATTACAATTACAGCGGATTATGTTATGAAGAAATCTTTTTTTCTTTTTTTTTCCCTGGAGATCAGCCAGGTCTCCCCTCCTTCTCACTGTTCTCTGTTGATGTAAGACTGCTGGCTTGATCAAGAGTCTCCCCCCACTAGGGTTGCACGATTCATCGAAATATCAGTACTATTTCGATGCTGTGCTGCCACACAGCTTAGTATTGTAATACATGAATTTAGTCACTAGCAAGATGTAATGCGGCCGGTTCTGCAGTAATGAGTGGCCTATGCCAGCCCTGAAGACACAGTACCCCCATGTTCTCGGTCTTCAGTGCTGGCGCTCATTTGTGCAGCGTCGGCCTCATCACATCATGCTGATCGCGAGGCCACAGTAAGATCGGATCTCCGATGTTACCCCCTTGAATGCCGCAATCAAAGCTGACTACAGCATTCAAAGGGCAAATGAGATGAAGATCCCCTATGATTGCATCACAGGAAATGCCTGTGACGCGATCGAGGGACATACCCTATATGGACAAGACAGCCCAGTGTCCAATGAAGGACCCTAGGGCTGTCTGACAATATTTTCTGTTAGGACATACTTAGATATGTCCTAACAACTGTCTATGTACTATCAGTACATAGGCTAATGTACTGGAATATAGATATATGCCAGTACATTAAAGTTAAAAAATAAACTTTCATTTAAAAAAAAAAAAAAGGTGTTAAATAAAATCTGTAAAAAAAAAACAAACAAACACTAGGCACATTTTTTACAATAATTAAATACATATAGTGTGTGTGTACCAAAAAATGGCACATTCATTAAGTACAACTCATCCTGCAATAGTATCATACAGCTATGTTGAGCAAAAAAGGAAATAGTTTTAAGCGCCAGGATGCAAAGAGGAAAAAATAAAAATAAATTGTTTTGTCCTCAAGGCCAAAATTGGCCGTGTCCCTAAGGGTTGACCCAAATGTTGCCATTATGTGAGGGAAATGATGAGGTCATTTATTATTAATGTTAGGCACATGGTGTTAAGAATTTTGAACCTCCATCTGCCTCACATTAATAGTAGTTAATCCATCATGCACCTCCTCGAACGCAATGTTGCCCATTATGACTGAGCTACATGATGGGGTTAATTACTATTAATGTGACGTACTTGGAGGTTCAAAATTGATAACACCATGTGCCTCACATCTGAAAGTGGAAGGCAAAATATCATTTTGGTATCGAGAATCGCAATACTGTAGGAAGTAAGCCAAGATTCTGGTATCGTGACAACCCTACCCTACCCCCCCCCCCCCACTGCTCTAAGTAGGACAAAAATATTTTTGAGAGAAAATGTAACAATTTTGCAGGAGACTAATCCCTGTGTTCTCTGCAGAATTTTTTACAGGAACATGTAGAAATCCTGCAGACTGACAAACCGTGTGGGAAAATATATCTCCTGTTTACTTTTACAACTCATTTCTTAGTTAAGTGTTCCTTTAAGGTGACCTAGTAAGGCCTTGTCAAACTGTGTGTTGGTTAAGTAGCCAAAAGCAATAACTAAGATTTAACAATTTATTAAAATCCTCTTTTTATGCAGTCTACACTATTCTTCCCTTTTCTCATAAAAATTTGAATAAAGTTTGAGAATCTAGAAGTTTATATAATACAGCTAATGTAAACCAAATATAAATTTGAATTCAGTCGAATTCATTTAATCTAAAATGTAGTAATATAACTTTATAGTTTGTGGGCATGGACAAGAAAATACTTAACTTGAAAGTTGGTGCACAGCTCAAAATTAATCTGGCCGTACACATTAGATAAATCGGCCAAACTTCCCCCTAGGTTAGATGCTGGATTTCAACACGCCCAATGCTTTTTTCCCACAGGAGATAAGCGGATGTCAGATGTATCTGGCTGTGGCTTATTTACCACTCTCCATTGAAATAAACATGCACGATCGGCCAAGCAGATTGTTCATGTTTATGGTGGATTCGGGTGAAATAAATGTTGGCTGAACGAGCTATTGAATGTGTATGACCGACTTTCTATCCTTAAAGGGCTTGTCTGAACATTATATTCTTTAGAAGTCCCACTGACAATAAGATGATCACAGGGTGTGCGATCAGCTTTAAACTGTGTGGGTTAACCCCGCAGCAAGTGTCCAATTTCCCTTCATCCCAAATGCCGGAGAAATAAAGCATTACACTGTTTTCATAAAAATCGGTGGGCTTTCCATTGTAATTCATGGAAATGCCAAGTCCTCCACATTGAAGGATGCTCTTTGTAGCCACTTTCTACTCTGGCTATTATAGATGAGGAGTCTGAATTAACTTAGAATTCCCTAATAGGGTATTTAGAAATAGGTTTCCTAAACCAGAATACCCCTTTAACTATACTTCTGATTTAGATTGTACATGTTCAAGTTGTAAATCTCTGCTCAGTCCCTCCACTTTAATTCTGTAAGGTCCTAGAGTAGTAGGCATTTCTAATTTAAATTGTGTCAAAAAAATAAATAAGTGCCAGGCTTAAATTGTCAACATAACTATGTTACAATACAATTTTTACTTGTCTGTGACTGATGTCCTGAAAATAGTCAACTAATATAATATAGTACCCATAGTACACATTCACCTATTTTGCTGTACTCATTACTAGATTGCAGTGCACGTCAGGTGAAATTAAAAGTTATATGTGCAACGTACTATCACTTATTTCCATCCCCTTTCAAACTTGCCCTTCACTTCTTACTCAGATACAGGAGAACTAGAACTGGCAGAAAAAAAATAAAGCGCAAACTCAAATTTTGGTATCTTCGAAATTTTTTGTCTTCGGTGATAAAATAGGCAAGGCCTAGCAATTTTTAACAGAAAGCAAATCGAACCCGCCCTCCGTTACTTTTATATCGGTACGACCCTCTGTGTAAACAGGTCGTCATTACACACACATTTCCTGAAGTAGAAATTTAGCAGTGAGCATACATTTGTATTTTTTCCTTTTCTTTGCAAATAACCAATGTTCAGCATTTGGAATCATTTGGTTTGACCATACTTAAAAGTAGTATAGATATTAGACTGAAAAGAGCCCAAGTTGGTCAGACAGAAACGTGATAAAAACAAAAATGCACAAATTATATTCTTTTAAGATGTCTTTTCAAACAGCTCCCAAATTATAAACCTTATTTCCAATGTAATCTTTTCGAAGGACCGAAATTAGAATTTTATGTCTGAGCACAAAATCTTCCCAAATCAGACAAAGCTTAAATTTGGCAAAACCAAAACAATGAATCCCTTGCTGTGGGGCATATTTTTTTACTCCTGGACTATAGATGTCCCGCTATTTCAGGATCAGAAACTACTATTTCATATACAATATTTACTAAAATTTGTGGCAAACCATGGTTCCAACCCTGGATATTTAGATTATTTACAAAGTGGGTGAAAATCCAAGAATTAAGATTAGCTTTCTCTCATTCTCCCCCAGCACTATGAGCTCTCGGCACTCGGCAAGTCCAGTTGTTTTCACTAGTGCCAGAAGTTCACCCAAAGAAGAGTCTCATTCTGCCACTTCCCCACAGTACGCACCTTCTTTCTCCTCTTCCTCCTCTTCCCCTTCTGGTCCTAGGACTTTCTACCCTCGCCAGGGTGCTACCAGCAAGTACCTGATTGGATGGAAAAAACCTGAAGGGACTATAAACTCTGTGGGCTTTATGGATTCAAGAAAGTAAGAGCCCTTTATGTTCTGCTTGTACATTATAATAGTAATGACCTAATCGCTTGGAACGTGTTCTTAGGTTTTATACTCTATACTGCAATGTACAGCATTGGAGAATACGCTAGAAAACTTTGTGCTTCTCTTGAGACTTTTTAGGGACTTCTTTTTTTTCTGCATGTTTGTAGTCTTCCATAATAACAACTAAATAGCACACATCTCTTTACACAGTTGACATAAGTAAAATTCAAGATCAGGTTTCTTCCTAACAGGTATTCATGCATGTGGTGGTCATTACAAGAGTAGAGATCATTCTCCTTTCCCTGCTTTCCTCCATATCTTTCCACATTCCTTGTGATAAATAATACAATATCCCTCCATGTGCCAAGTCTTTAATTTCTAACGTTCATTTCCTGAACTGTTTCTGTTTTTTTCAATGAAAGAAGACACCAGATTGAATGTGTGGAGATGCCACCCACAAGGCTATGTGCATCAATAAGGGATCTGCAGGCTTCTCCAAAGAGGGTTTCCACAGTTCAAGAGGAGCTTAAGAAGCTTATTGATATGGAAGGGCCACCTACTGGATCAGAGAAGCCTTTACAGGTACATATAATGTATACAAAAACTACATAAATGCTGTAATTAAGCTCTTAGGATGGTCATATATGGGACGTTTTCTTCTGATCTAACCAGTATTCATTAGCACACTGATTGTTAATAGGGCATGCATTGCAAGGTTTCTGCATGAATGGGAATACTTGAAAATATTGCTGATCTACCTTATATGACAGCTGATTAAACATTTAAGTGGTTGTCCAAGAGCACATGGACATCATAGAGGAGGTCCGCTTTCTGCTCTGGTGGACTTAACGCAACCAGGTAGAAATGTACCCAATTAAAAAGAAAAAAACTAGTGTAAAACATGTGATACATATGTAACCAGTTTAGTCAGATCAGGGGAAATTAACCATAATCCACCAGTAAAATTAATTTAGGCCCTCTGCACACGCTGCAGATTTTGTTGCAAATATGTCTGTGACTCCAAATCGGTTCCATGAATTTAAATGGGGTTTATTTCTGCAGCAGGCACAAATACTGCAGCGGTTTCAGGGGGCCTTACTCTGATATTTGATTGTCCAGATATTTTGAGAGATTGGCACTTTGTTTCCAGAGCAGAACTGTGGAATTGCACACGACTAGGATCAGAAGACTGAGCCATGATCACCAATTATCTGATAATAAATAAAAAAATACTAGTATTTTTTGGGCTGTTTTTCTGGAATCTCTTTACCTTTTCAACCTATTAGTTTTTTTCCTGTTCTTTGACCAATTGATAATCTAGAATGTTTTATATTTCTACATCGGTTTCCCATTCATGCCAGATTAAAGGAATTTTACTGTATTATATTTGCTAGCTCCACAAGGTACTTGGTTTTGTCCATTCAAACAAGCTGAATTTACCAATTCTCACACTCATGCCCCTCCTGCACACGGCCGTAGCCGTGTGCATAGTCCGTGATTACGGGCACAGATGGCCGCGGACAGTCGCCCGCATTTGCAAGCCATGCCGAAGGTGTCCGTGGGCCATAGAAATGAATGGATCGGAAATACGGATCAAAATTACAGTGGTGTGCGTGGGGCCTCCTGATGCCAAACTATAAGCCACAGGGTTTTCTCCTTAGGCCTTGTTCACACACCGTGTATTCGATGCGGTTTTGCCGCGTTTTACGTGCCGAAAAACTCATCAATGGGAAAACGCATTGTAGTGCATATGACACGTTTTTTTTTTACGCTCTCGTGTTTAAAAACCGCATTGTGTAAAAAAAAGCGTCAGGTCAATTCTTAGCGTGTGAAAGACGCACCAAAAAAAAACGCTACCGTTTTTTATGCGTTTAAATGTCAGTTTTTTGGAGCGCTGTGTGCAAAAAGGCCTTATACTTAAACTGACGCTTACGTTAAATTGAGTTGAAACAGTTGCTTTTATATTAAAATGATCATTATGACTAGTCCAGTAGATACTAGCTTGGGAACTAGAAGATGTTGGTGACTTCTTCTATACAGTAATCTTATATAGGAAAAACAAACTATTCCCCACCTCATTATAGCTACTTTGGGATGTATTGGACGATAAGTTATTACAAAAACCAGCAGAAGTACGAGTGCAGATCTAGAATTTCGTTACACGCTTAAACAGGGCACTAGTACAAGATAAGTAATACAATGTATTTAAAAAGTAATTTTACTTTTTATGTAGGTTGAAATAGCTTTTTTAAACCTGTTCATTTATAAGCATTTTCAAAAATACTAAATTACAAAGGGGTAGAAAGGGTTGTTAAAAAAGGAAGCAATTGACTGATCACAAACAAAATAATTTGTAAGTAGGCCAATTTCAAGGCCTGGAAGGCACGAACAATACAATTAGTTAACTGTTCCAATAGACAGCCGGATGAGAAGACCGAACAGTAAGTCAAAATAAAAGACTAATTGTGATTGGTCGTTATCCGACTTTTTACAATCGGCAGCAGGGCAGGGGATGACATAACATAATAAACTAGTAGATACTTGCGCAGATACTCACCCTCTGAAATGCCCCAAGCACTAAAGTCCCATTCCCTGCCGATCCAGTCTCAGAAGCACCTCATCAATGATGCTGCCATGAACAGCGCGTGACCGCTGAGGCCAGCAATTGGCTGTATCTGATAAATAGCAAGTGAGCGCTGCAGGAGCTTCTGGGAACCAGAGCAGCGGTGAACAGGGCCTCAGCGCTCGATCAGGGGGCGAGTATCTTCTTATTTAAATAGAATTCCCGGATAACACCTTTAAACACTAAAAGGGTGCTCACACGTGCCCCCCTTTTTAGGATATCAAGAATTTAAAGCTTCATTCACCATTGTTGAGTCCGTAATCTAAAACCATTCAGTAACCTTGTTCGATAATTAAATATTACATTGCGGAATGGTTTATGGGTGCAGAAAGATGTGTTGCATATTGTATCTAGAGGACTTTTAAGCAAGGTGGATGCCAGTTTAGGACACGAAAGATGTTTGGTATAAAAAAAGAAAGCCTGATCAATCCAAACAACCCTCCCTGTAAAGGATTCTTTAAAAAAAAACAAAAAAAACCTGAACTATACACATTTTGATGAATTCCAGAATGCTGTCCAGGTCTAAATTCACAACAGATTTTCAGTGTTTGTAATCACGCTAAGTGCGCAAGGCACTGTACAAGAAAATAATCCCCCATGGAGCTCTGAGCACTTTATAAAGGTTCATTCCGGGCACACTGTTTCCATGGCAACCGTGCACTATATACTCTATATTAAAGCCAAAAATATTGTTGGCCAAATACGTTCCCATACTGAGCTGAAGTTTTTTGTTTTTTTTTTGCTTGGCATTACAGAAGTGTCTAAACATGGTGCTATTTATTACAGTATAGTTTTGGCTTCATTTTTCCACGGTCTCCCTTACTGCTTGCTTTCTGTCTCACTATCTAATTCTTATGACACAATTCTCAGAAGATGGCCCTTTGGGTACTTCCTTGTCATGTTTCATTTTAGCATTTCTTTCTGAAGGAATTTCTGAACATGTCTCGCAGTAAACAGAATGTAATGTGTGTCCGAGCAGACACAAAACATTCAGAATATTTGCTGGAAATTAAAGTGGCTCTCCAGGGCTCTATTATCTCTTTGTAGATGTGTAGATTATCTTTTGATATTCTTTTTCGTACTGGTGAATTAGCAGTTTATACTTTATAATCACGCTGTCCTTGCACTGACTTCCTTGCGAGCCTGTGATGAACTTGTATTTATACACAGCAGCCAATCTGAAGAGGCAGAGCTGTAGTGGGAGGAGAGCCACAGCCTGAACCAATGTTAAAACAGGGGGGAGTGCCTTAGACACCGTAGCTAAGCTGTAGTCACAGATCACAGAAATAAAACCGCTAAGCAGCAAGCACTGGGGAATAAAAGCAGGTAGGAATAAGCCTACAGGTACAACCCTTTTTTTTTTTTTCAGGGCACGACTGGATATCCACTTTTTCTTGTTGTCGGTTACTATTTGTCAAAAAAATATATTTCTTATTAAACTGGAAAGGACTTTAATATGAAAGGCAAATGGTGCAATATATAACTTAGGTAGGGATTACATTATAAATCACAACCCAGAATTGGGCTGCGAAGATTACTGTACCAAGCTCATTCTGTTTTTGGCTAGTGATACGTTGTATATTTTCCAGTTATTTTACAAATCGGAAGGTGGTGGTTTGTCCTTTGATCTGTATATTATGCAAGCTGAAGTATATATCCTCACCAACTCATCTTACTCTAGACATTGGAAGTATTTGCACAAACCGCTGCACCTACCACATATCACTCAAGACAACTATTGTAGATTAATGTCCAGTATCATTAAAAGTAGTGTGAAAAAGGCAAAAATCTACAAAGTAAGGAAACTTTACCAAAGGTTTCAGTGACTGCTTATTTTTGGATAAACCCAATCCTCTTCCAGAGTTGAATATGATTTACAAAATAACAGAAGTTTGGGGACCTCTGCTCTAGACACACACAACTGGTATCTTGCCTTATAAAAGCAGCGATGTAAACTAAGGAGAAAAATTGGGGTATTAGTATTCCCTGCAGCAGAACAGGAGTGAACTACTAGAATATGATCATTGGAAAGTGTGGAAACCCCTTAAAAGCTATACAAGACAAATTGTCTTACATAAAATGTTACATTTAGAAATAGAATACTAGCAAAGAAAAAACCCTAGACTAGAATATTGGCTAGAACACTATTACTACTGTCTGTAGAAAACTTCTGAAGCAGGTTGAAGTTTCTTGACTTCATTGTCTCGTTTTCTCATGCACTTCATATTATTTCGATCTTTTATAGAGCAGGAGAGCTCTGTCTTGTCTCCCTGACAACAGGGAACCTAGGAAGATGACAGTTGGATAGGAAACACAAAAGCCGCTAAATCTGTAAACATTTCACTTGTGACTCAGGCGCTCACAGTCAGGAGCAGAGCTGCAGCAAACACATCAAGCTGAAGAGTGTGACACAATAGGGTCCACGGCCTACTTTCTGGCACAGATCTTATACATAATACTGGCCACACTTGCTTGATTGACCGGATACAACCCGGTCATCACAAAACAATGTTCAATAATGAATAACCACAATTAAGTTGTGTGGTCATCTAAACATGAAAATGACTGTCCTGTGTATGTGTGTTGGGTCTCCTAAATCAGCGTTTTCCAACTTCTTCAAGCGCTCCCAACAGAACAGTTATGGCACTGATTCATTTATGGAACCTACTTAAAGAGGATCTGTCACTAGTTTAGTAATGCCCAATCTCCTAGCTAATCTCATAGGTGCCGTCACACTCATAATGCAGTTAAAATTCTGTCCCAAAAAGTTAGTCTTAAAAGTTATGAGCTTTTTTCTAAGTATGTAAGTGAGCCTATACCTATAAATAGGCGTCAACACCAGCGATTCTCCTGAGGTGGAGCTACCCCACATCCTCTGACCTGTCCTATCAGCATGAAGCTGCTTCACACAGTGTGAGAGACTGAGGCTGGAGGGAAGGAGGATCACTTCAAACAGCCATATGTCTGGCTGTCGACCAACTAGAACAGTGCTTCTGGTGGTCCACAGCCGGTCCAAAGATTCTAATCTTTCAAATGACACCATGATCGCTGTTCTAGCTGTGAAAAAACCAGAGGTATCATGATTTGAAAACACAGTTGGGAATGGAAGCTGTATACTATATGATCGCACGGTGTTGCTTGGCAGGGAAGGGGGAGAAGCTGGATGACGTTTGGACAGCGTCATACAGAAAACATTACACCGCCCAGAGTAAAAAGAAAGAGTCCCCTCCTATTTGGCTATTAGAGCCACATTAGCATATTTAGAAAAATGCTCATGACTTTGCAAATAATAAACTTTTTTTTGGGGGGGGAATCACACTTATCAGCATCATAGTGCCGATTAGATTAGTTAGGAGATAAGGAATTAATAGAGTAGTGACCTGTTTAAACCACTTCTGCAAAGAAACAGTGGGGAAGCAGCAATGCGTTCCATAAACTATAACTGGGTTCAAGCTGCTGGGACCTGACTCAACCCCACGTATAATCCACGCAATAGTGAGAGAGAGACAACACTGGATTATTTGTTCGGATTCACATGGTTTATTCACTCATGTCCAATGTAGCCATAGTGCTATATTGGACAAGGGTGAATAAACTACATGTGAATTCAAGTTCTGTAGGTTTTTCCTGTGCTGTAATGTATTGACACAGCGCCATGTGATTGAGGGCTGCCTCCCCCTACCGTTCATGTTCAATAATAATAATAATCTTTATATAGCGCTAACATATTCCACAGCACTTTACAATTCAGAGGGAACATGTACAAACAATATCAGACATTATATGGTGACAAAACTAACAATTCAAGCAAGAGTGAGGACCCTGCTCGCAAGAGCTTACAATCTATGAGGAAATAAGAGATAAACAAAATGTAAAAAGTGCTTGTTTTTTATACGTGTGGGGTAGTACACCTGAAGCTTCATGAGCCGGTCACCAGCAAGTATCTGTGTTTGACAGACAAGGAGTGTGGGGGATACTGCTGAATAAGGGGGTCATGTTCTGATGACTAATATAAAAGGGGGCAAGGAAAAGGAGTCAGATTATGGTATGTTTTAGGCCTGTATGAAAAGATGTGTTTTCAGGGCACGTTTAAACATGTGGATGTTGGGAATTAATCTGATTGTCTGGGGTAGCGCATTCCAGAGGACTGGTGCAGCACAAGAAAAATCTTGAAGATGGGAGTGGGAGGTTTGGATTATGGAGGATTTTAATCTAAGGCCCCATGCCCACTTCAGTTTTTTCCTTCAGGGTGCTAGCCGTTTTTCTGACGGCTAGCACCCTGACCCATTAATTTCAATGGGGCCATGCACACTTCAGTTTTTTTGACGGTCCCGTTGCTCCGTTCCGATCCAAAGTAGAGCATGTTCTACTTTGGTCCGAGATTCCGTGACAGTGAGGCCCATGCAAGTCAATTGGGCCATCAAAAAAACTGAAGGCCCACGGAAGGCGTCCGTGTGTGATGGAGCCGTTGCCTAGCAACGGCCGGGCGGGCAGAAATACATTACAGAAATATTACACTAATCGGCAGCCACTTGTCTCTATCAATCACTG
Source organism: Rhinoderma darwinii (assembly GCF_050947455.1). Classification (NCBI taxonomy): domain Eukaryota; kingdom Metazoa; phylum Chordata; class Amphibia; order Anura; family Rhinodermatidae; genus Rhinoderma; species Rhinoderma darwinii. The sequence continues at coordinate 59,044,833 of NC_134698.1, forward strand.
ATAGAGAAAAGAGGCTGCTGATTAAAAATAAAATAAAAAGCAGTTCATATGTACCCGGTCGTTGTCTTGGTGACGAGTCCCTCTTCTTCCTCCGACCTTCCTTTCTGACGCGGCAGCCTGTGATTGGCTGCAGAGGCCGCTGCAGCCTGTGATTGGCTGCAGAGGCGGTCACGTGGGATGAAGCGTCATCCCTGGAGGTCGGCCTTCTGACGTCATCCTGACGTGCGTGACCGCCACTACAGCCTGTGATTGGCTGCAGCCGCGACATGGATGAAACGTCATCGCTGGAGGCCGGACAGGAGAAATGTAAGTATGAACTTATTTTTATTTTTATTACATTAAAATTGTATTTTCCAATCGCCGAACATGGTACTGTAAGAGTTACCGCCGATCAGTGCAGCCCATTAACTATTTCAGCACCCTGGACAGTACCATGCTCGGAAACGGAAACACGGAGTGCACACGGCCGATAAAACGGACACACGGATCCGTCAAAAACGGCCATGAAAACTGTGTCGGAAGTGTGCACGAGGCCTTAGGTTGTTGGCAGAATGTAGAGCGCGAGTAGGCTGGTAGACCGAGATGATGGAGGAGATGTAAGCAGGTGCTGCACTGTGGAGAGCTTTGTGGGTGAGAGTAATACGATTTAATTGATCTTGGAAGAGAATGGGCAACCAGTGCAGTGACTGGCACAGGGTGGAGGCATTGGTGTAGCGGTTGGTCAGAAAGATGAGCCTGGCTGCTGCATTAAGGATAGATTGGAGAGGGGAGAGTTTAGTGTGGGGAAGACCGATAAGTAATGAGTTCCAGTAGTCAAAACGAGAAAGAATCAGACCGACAATGAGAGTTTCCACCGTAAGAAAAGGGTGGATTCTGGAGGTGTTTTTGACCATAAAGTGACAGGACAGCGGGCGTGCTGCTTAGGAGACATCAGGTTTTGGGAGGTTAGTAGGAGGAGCAAGACTACTACACAGTGGCTAGGTGGAGTCACTCAGATGCTCGGGTGTGCGGTGACACTTGCTGCCTGTGCCTTTTTTTTTTATCAGCGCCGTCATCCCCCTCACTACTGGGGGAGAAAAAGTAGAGACTGATAGGAAGAGCAAGAAGGGGATGTGTAGCACTGATAAAAGCCTAGGAGCAGCAGGTGCTGTGTTATAGCAGAAACTTGAGCTATGATTATGAGGGCTTTCCTGTCACATTGCAGTGTAGGTCCAGGGGAACTAGGAGGATGCTGGGATTGGTAGTCTTTCAACGCACGCTGAAAGACTAAATCCTGCCTCCAACAGCACAGCCGCCCAATCTGGGATTGGTCAGCAATGAAAAATTTTACTCTGAGGCCCAGGATTACGTCACAGACGGCCGCGGAGTGTTATCCGCGGGCCGTCCGCAAATCACGGACCTTGCACACATTGATTTCAATGAGCCTGGAACGCAAATGCAGCCCGTAAAATGACTTGTCCTATTTTTTTTTCGCTCCGGCCTCCCGGCCAATGCACAGACCGTGGAAACCACGGTCATATGCATGGGCCCATAGAAATGAATGGGTCCGCAATTCAACCACATTTTCACGGACGAAAAAAAACACATCAGTGTGCATGAGTCCTTACACAGTGATTATACATGGGGTCCATGTTAAATTATGTTTCAGGCTGGATTCACACGAGCATGTTCGGTTCGTAAAGGATGGAACATATTTCGGCCGCAAGTCCCGGACCGAACACACTGCAGGGAGCCCGGGCTCCTAGCATCCTAGTTATGTACAACGCTAGGAGTCCCTGCCTCTGCGTGGAACTACTGTCCCGTACAGTTGTTTTTTCATATTAAAGTATTTTATAAGGGAAAAAGTGGGGTTTTCATTACCTTTATTTACATTTTTGATAACTTTATTTTTAGTCCCACTAGTGGACTTCACTGTGCGATCTTCTGATTGCTTTTATAATACACGCCAATACTTCTGTATTGCAGCGTATTATTGCCTGTCAATGTAAAACTGACAGGCACCTGCTAGGTCATGCCTCCACTACAGGCAGACCTGGGGTAATGCCCCTGGCTGCCATAGAAGCCATCGGCACCCTGCGATTGCCATTACAGGGTGCCGGTGGGGTGAGAGAGGGAGCACCCTCCCTCCAAATCCACTTGGATGCGGCGCTCGTTATTGTGCGCCACATATAAGGGGTTAAACATGTGAGATCGATGTTGAAATCGATTCCGCCCTTTAGACACAGGCTTATGAGACAGCGCCATGAAATGTTGTACAATAGATTGTATAAATTAACCCCTTAATGGCCGCCGTGAAAAGGCGTATTGGCGGTCGTTAAGGGGTTAATTTATACAATCTATTGTACAACAATCAGGCAAAACATTAAAACCACTGACAGGTGAAGTGAATAACATTAATTATCTGGGTACAATGACACCTGACAAGGGGGGGGGGGATATATTAGACACCAAGTGAACGGTCGGTTCATGAAGTTAATGTGTTAAAAACAGGAAAAATTGGCGTAAGAATCTGAGCGACATTCACAAGATCCAAATGTGATGGATGTGCTGGAAAAACAAGTCTGATCCATGGAGGCAATATCTCGCAATTTAAAGGAATTAATGGATCTGCTGCTAACATCTTGGTGTCAGATATTACAGGACACCTTTAGAGGTCTTGTGGAGTTCATACCTCGATGGGTCAGAGCTGTTTTGGTGGCATGAGGGGGACCTACATAATATCAGACAGGGGGTTTTAATGTTATGGCTGTTTGGTGTATAATATAAATAATAATACACAGTCGAGTCACTAATATTATTATTATTATTATTATTTTTTTAATCAATGATATTTTTTTATTAGAATTTTTTCAAAGAAAGAAAAGAAAATACAGCAAAGGGCCTACGCCCATAAGTTTTCCAACACGGGAAGACCAGTCGAGTCACATTATTACGACCACCAGCTAATATCTAGAGTAACCGCCGTGTGCAGCGCGGACAGCAGCTAGACGGCCTGTGGTCCCACAGATGCTCAATTGGGTTTAAGTCTGGTGAATTTGGGGGCCAAGGAAGTACTTGGAAGTCTTGTCTTGGTCGTGCTCTTCCAACCATGTCGGACATTTCTAGCCGTGTTACATGTAGCATTGTCTTTCTGGAAGATTCCATCTGCTCCAGGGAGGACAAACCGCATGTATGGGTGGATGTGAGATGCAACGATGGATTCATACCCAAATTGGTTCAGAGTGCCTTCCACATGGATTAGTGGGCCCAGAGAATGGCATGAAAAAATCCCCCAGACCGTAACGCTGCCGCGCCCAGCTTGTGTTCTTCCAGCAATGGTTGCAGGGTGTTTGTTCTTTGATGTTTCTCATCTGACTCGCCAACGTCCATCCATTTGTTGAAGCAGAAAACGTGACTCATCGGAGAAGGCAACCCTTTGCCAATCACCGGTTGTCCAAATTTGATTTCGGATGCATCTTTGTTAGCATAGGAACATTGACCATCCATCTGCTTTGGAGCCCCATACGCAGTAGGGTTCGCTAAACTGTTGTTTTAGACATACGTCTGGTAGCCCCCTGGTTGATATTCACGGTGAGCTGCTCCACTGTAGCGTGTCATTCGGCCCTCGCGCACCTTTGTAGCAGACGTTCACCTCTCACATCAATGGCACAAGGTGCTCCGCAGTTTCCAGCTTTGTTATTCCCAATTGTGCCATTTGTTCACTTACGATACACTTTCACCATAGCAGCACTTGAACGGTTCACAAACTGCGCTGTTTGAGATATACTGCCACCCTTGGCCCGAAAGCCAATAATCATCCCTTTTTGCAACTCTGATAAATGTCTCCTTTTACCCATTGCAACAACGAGTGATATGTGTTCAGACAGCCTATCGCACACCTTATATACCCACCAAGCCAGCCCACGACACATCACTTCCTTCATGGGCTACGCGCTGCCGACATTGAAAGTAGGAGGTGGTCATAATAATGTGACTCGACTGTGTACCAAAGTACATATATTATTTAATTATGACTAGAAATTGCTCGTATTGGTACAAAGTTGGCTCTTCGCACATTATTGTGGCTTAAGTTCTATTCACATCTGCGTTAGAGGCTCCGTTAGGGGTCTCCGTCGCAGATTCCGTCAAAAATACCGGAAACAATAGCCTGTGCTATTGCTTGGAGTGTTCCTTTATGATTTCCAAATAGTCATTCGGTATTTTACCTAGTCAAGAGTTAGGATAGCATATGTTTTTCAATAATAACTTTTTCAAAGGACATAGAAACCATGCACTGAAAAACAGATTATAGATCCTTGCTGTAAAGCACCATCAATAACGTAGCATGTGATCAGGTTTGAAAAACATTTTTTTTACACATTGCGGTGTGTGTGATCCGGTTTTACTTTAGAAATGGAGGTGCACATCTGTGTTTAATTTATCTTGTATGCATTTAGAGCAAATCGGACATGATATGAATTATGTAAACAAGCATGCTCATCTAAATTTGAGCAATGACAGAACTTGTTTTTGTTTTTACTGCAAAGAAAATGTCTTAACTTTTCCAAAATGTAAAATGGGGGCAAAGTTGGTTTATAGAATAAGCAACTTTCATTCACATCTATGTAGATACCCTGCTTATAAACTTTTATCTTCTTACAGTCAGCTTTTTCTACAACATCATCAAGCAAAAGATCTTTGCACAGGACACTTTCTGATGAGAGTATCTACAGCAGTCAGCGGGAGATGGTGTTCATCAATGCTCGAGCTTCACTTCTAGACCAAGCTCTTCCCAATGATGTCCTCTTCAGTAGCACATACCCCTCTCTGAATAAGTCATTGCAAATGCGCAGACCATCATACACTATGGGTATGACGTCCATACATGGTAAGAAATGTAGAAAGTTTTCTATACAGTGACTTCTTAAAAGTTGCATTTCCATACGTATTATAGTGTCTAATGTGCAAGAGCCCTGCTTGGTTTCCTCTAAGGGTATGTTCACACGGCGGGGGTCCGTAACGGCTGAAATTACGGGGATGTTTCAGCCTGAAAACATCCCCGTAATTTCAGCCGTACCGGCATGTGCAGGCGCTTGAACGCCGCGTCAATTACGGGCGTAATTAGCGCTGCTATTCATTGGAGTCAATGAATAACGACTCTAATTACGGCCAAAGAAGTGACAGGTCACTTCTTTGACGCGGGCGTCTATTTACGTGCCGTCTTTTGACAGCGGCGCGTAAATATACGCCTCGTGTGAACAGACAAACGTCTGCCCATTGCTTTCAATGGGCAGATGTTTGTCAGCGCTATTGAGGCGCTATTTTCGGGCGTAATTCGGGGCAAAAACGCCCGATTTACGTCCGTAAATAGGCCGTGTGAACATACCCTTAGGCAGCACTAAGGCATTCATACGATCAGGCCTACGCAAATTTTTGTGTGCACCATGGAAAAAAAAAATCTGCGAGAATAAGTAGCATGGAAAACCCGACAGATTAGCCCCATTGAATGGGGCCAATCCTCGCGTGGGTCCATGGCACATCAAACTGCACATCCGTGGCAGAAATCCGTGTCAGAGTGTGACTATACCCTGAATCTTTTTAGCTGTGTAGCAAATTGTTATATCATGTGAGTATTGTGTGATCCATGTTATCTATACATAGCAAAGGGTATTTATCATTTCATTTCTTTTTATAGTGTATAAGGCAGGCAATTTTAGAAAAGATTGCAATATTTATTTTTTTAACTAATTCAGCCTCCTTTTATTGTAAAACTGCTCTTGAACTGCTGCCCCCATCCTCTCCATCCTCTCAGCTACTGGCAGAAAATCTGTATTCAGCACCATATACGTTGAATATAGCGACTCTGTATGGGTGACACTTTATCCTGCCTGATCCTGAAACCTGACTCGCCCGATGTCTCAGTGCATGGGGCATTTCTATAACAGACTGTTTCAGCCCCGTTGCCTTCAACCAGCGCCGTAGCCTTCAACCAGCGCCGTAGCCTTCAACCAGCGCCGTTGCCTTCAACCAGCCCCGTTGCCCTGATCTCCCTCCCAGACGCTCTGCTAATTGGTGGCTGCACACCTCCTGCTGGATTTCCTCAATCGTCCCGCTCTCATAGCGTCCTGCAGGAAGATAAAATCAGTGTGGCTGGTTGTTCGCAACGGGCTGAAACAGTTTGTTGTGGAAATACCTGATGCACTGAGACATCGAGTACCTCAGGTTTCAGTATCCGGCAGAATAAAGTGTCCCCCCTAAAGAGTAGCTGTATTCATTGTGTACAGCGCTAAATACAGATTTTCTTTAGCAACAGCCAGTAGCCGATAGGGGCAGCAGTACAGGAGCAGTTTTACAATGAAAGGAGGCTCAACTGGTTAATAAAATATATTGCAATCTCTTCTGAAATCACCTGCCCTATACATTATGGGAAAAAAAATGAATGAAATGGTAGATATCCTTTTAAAGAGATTGTCTGTCTGAAATAAGCAGAAAGAATCTGCTTTTTTTTCACAAAAAATATCACCACACTTGTCCAATGGACTGTCTGGAATTGCAGGTCAGACCAATTAACTTGACAAAGGACCAGAATGGCACCACTTAAAGGAAAAAAAGCTCAGGTTTGGGTTTTTTTCTAGGCAGTTTTAAACTTCATTTTGAATTGTAACACTTGTACATAAGATTTGTGTGGAGCGTTGCTTTATTTAACCCCTTAATGACCGCCGATACGTCTTTTTACGGCGGTCATTAGTGGGCTTTATTCTAGAGCGCCGCCAAACTACGTCGCTGCATTAGAATAAAGTAAACAGAGCAGGGAGCCGTGAAATCTCCCTGCTCTCAGCTGCCAGAAGCAGCTGAGGGCTGGGGGCGTCCCTGCTCTGCCGGGTGAGATCGATATTAGTATCGATCTCACCTGTTTAACCCTTCAGATGCGGTGCACAATAGCGAGCACCGCATCTGAATGGTTTTGGAGAGAGGGAGGGAGCTCCCTCTCATCTCACTGACACCCGGCGATAAAATCGCCGAGTGTCTGTGTCTTCTATGGCAGCCGGGGGTCTAATAAAGACCCCCAGGTCTGCCTGCAGCGAATGCCTGCTAGATCATGCCGCAGGCATGACCTAGCAGATGCCTGTCCGTTTTAAACGGACAGGCAGTAATACACTGCAATACAAAAGTATTGCAGTGTATTATAATAGCGATCGGAGGATAGGGAAGTCCCCTAGTGGGACTAGTAAAAAAGTAAAAAAAGTTTAATAAAGTTAATTTTAAAAAAAAGTGAAAAAAAAAAAATGAAAAACCCAGCTTTTCCCCTTACAAAATGCTTTACTATTAAAAAAAACTACAATAAAGCAAAAAAGTTACACATATTTGGTATCGCCGCGTCCGTAACGACCCCGACTATAAAGCTGTTACATTATTTAACCCGCACTGTGAACGCCGTAAAAAATAAAATAAAAAACAATGGAAAAATTGCTGTTTTCTGTTAATCCTGACTTAAAAAAAATGTGGTAGAAAGTGATCAAAAAGTCGCATCTACTCTCAAATGGTACCAATAAAAACTGCAAGTCGTCCCGCAAAAAACAAGACCTTATACAACTATGCCGACGCAAAAATAAAAAAGTTACAGCTCTTCGAATGTGACAATGGAAAAATCTAAAAAATGGCTTGGACATTAGGGCCCAGAATGCCAGCAGGGGGAAGGGGTTAATGCTGATTTTTTGGAGAGAGAGAGTTAACTAGTTTGTTTTTTGTTTTACTTTTTTAATGACATTTTAAAAAGGGTTTGTCCTAACACAACAACCCGTATTTATTAGTAAAGGGCCTTTTACACAGGCCGATCATTGGCCATATGAACGTTCAGTCCTAATAATTTCCCAGTGTAAAAATGCCCCACAATCCGACAGCAACCGTTCATTTGTCGTTGATCGCATCTTTTATGTGGTCCTAAAAGTCATAATTTGTCAGCAGCACATTTCCCATGTAAACAGGGGATGTGCTGCTGACAATAACGCAAACTGTATGGGATCGACCGATCGTACCCACACAGTTTGCACCCTCACGATGATTGCCCCATGTAAATGGAAGTGAAGTGATCGCCGATCATCTTGTTCTATCATTAAGTCCGTGTAAAAGGACCCTTAGCCACTACACCAATCAGCTGATCGCCACAGGTTCAGCTCTCGAAACCACCGCTGATCAACCATGATCTCCTGAGGAATTTTCAGCCAGACAGACATACATTTCAAGGGAATAATAGTATTGTACGGCAATGGCAGCGCTGAGTCCTCTAGCCTGGGAGCTGTCATTTCTTAGTGACTCTCCACTCTGGCTAGCATGTTTTCAAAAGGCTGACTAAGCTGAAATGTCGCAGGAGCGGAATAAACTTCACAACGATTGTCATTGAGATGTGGGTGCTGTCTTTTACATGCTTTTTTATTTATATCATATTGGGGGCCAGTTGAACAAAGCCCCCACTGAAAACGTTGGATGCTCTCCACTCAGTTTCCACTTTATCAGTAAGAGGATGCAGGGACTTATACAGCCCCTATTGAACTCCATAATAAATCAGTACACCGTGAGCTCCCCATAGTTACAACAGCATTTTATTTAAAGAGGCTCTGTCACCAGATTATCAAATCCCTATCTCCTATTGCATGTGATCGGCACTGCAATGTAGATAAGAGTAACGTTTTGTTTTTTTGAAAAAACGATCATTTTTGGCCAAGTTATGAGCAATTTTATATTTATGCAAATGAGCTTTGAAATGGACAACTGGGTGTGTTTTTTTTTCTCGTATTTCCAACTGGGCATGTATTGTGTTTTTAACAACTGGGCGTGTTTACTTGTTTTACTAACTGGGCGTTGTGAATAGAAATATATGATGCTGACAAATCAGCATCATACACTTCTCATCGTTCCCACCCAGCTTCTTTCACTAAAGACACACAGCGTGACGTCACCCACAGGTCCTTCAACCTTGGCGTCGGTCAGAGAAGATACATTGGCTGAAAGGTTAATATGCTCGTCTCTAGGGAGTTTGCTATGCTTACCTACACATGGTGACGCTGCTGCAAATTCAACTGTACGCCTGGAGCTGTGGTGTCTTCTCTCTTCCGACGCCAAGGTTGAAGGACCTGTGGGTGACGTCATCACTCCCAGCCAGCTTCTTTCACTGCAGACACAGCGTGACCATTTATAAATGTAAATGTATGGTTTAAGATGACTCCTTTGCTAGGTACCGGTAATTTCTGAAATACTTTAACTTCACACGACAGAGCGGTTCAGAACAGATATTAAATAGCTTTGTAAGTCATATATGTTTAGGACGTAGCAGGGACTTTTGTGGAGCTAGAGAAAGAAAGACAAAATATAGAAAAAAATAGCACTACAATTTTATCTTGTGGGGTGGTCCTGGTATTCATCCTTTATGGTATTAGGAAAATATGGACTTTATTATTTACTGATATGCCAGGATACAAAAATAATTCATATCTTCCTTGGTACTTATAGGCGAGTTTTCTGCCTCAGACACCTCCCTCACAGACATCCATGATCAGAGAAGACAGGCCATGCCTGACCCAGGACTTATGCCCCTTCCAGATGCTGCTTCTGACCTGGAGTGGTCAAATTTAGTGGATGCTGCCAAAGCCTTTGAGGGTAGGTGTTCTAGTAAAGTTTAAATGTATTTTAAGGAGGTGTTTTTTTTCCATGCAATTGTTTATAAAACGCTATAAAAATGTTCTTTTTCTCCTTTTTCTACGTTTTTATAGTGCTAGGACTTTAAGGGTTATTTAAACAATTTACATCTCAGGTCCATCTCGTAATAAGATATGATAGGTTTACAGTAAGGCTAGGGCTACACGCCAACACAGTTTTGTTTTTTTAAACTGTTGCAAGGTCATTTTTTGATTATCATCCTTACTTATCGAAACTGTCTAAAAGAAAAATCTGGCCTCGTTGCGCATTGTAACCAATCAGACTTCAACTTTTATTTTCTCAAACTGCTCTAGAAAAATACAAGCTGCACTGTGATTTGCTGCTATTGGCAACAAAGACCGTTTTTTTTTAGAGGGGTTTTCCAGGCAAAAGAAATTGATGGCCTTTCTTCAGGATAGGCTATCCATATCTGATAGGTGGGGGTCCAACTCCCTGCACCCCAACCAATCAGCTGTTTTACAGAAGCTGGTGTGCTCATGTGAGTGCTTCTCCTTCATTCTTTACCTGCTCGTACTGTGAATCACCAATACACTGTGAACCACCGCTACAGGTTTGTCGGCGATTCACAGTAAAAGCAGTGTCAGGGATGAAAAGAAAGCAGCACTCACGTGAGCACCTCAGCCCCTTCAAAACAGGTGATCGGTGGGAGGGATCCCCCACCAATCAGATATTGATGGTCTATCCTGAGAAAGGCCATCAATTTCTTATGACTGGAAAATCCCTTTTAAGGTCCTTTTAGAAGTCCCGATATTGGCCGTGGATGTGAGCGCCGGTCGACATGCTGCATTGTCTATTGGCGCTCGTCTGCCCCAGTCACAAGGAGCAGGATCGGTAATGTAAAAGATCCGGTCATCTGATCGTTGTCCTGTTTGCACACGGCAATGATCGGGAACGAGCGTTCATATGAATACTTGTTCACCCGATCATTGGCCCATGTAAAAGGACCTTTAGACCATTTTGATCAATAAGGCACATTGTGTAGCCCCTATCCTAGTTTCCACTGGCATAATTACCCATGAAGAGAAAGTTAAAGGGGCAAGCCAGTTAAAGTGATCTTCTGATATGTCATGGGTACATGCGAGAAGACCACATTGGTGTACCACCACTGCTTACAGAATCAAAAGGCTCTAAAAAGCACTTAAACGTCTTTGGCAATGCTCTGAGATGCGTTACTGGAAATCTAATGTCGCATAAGTACACGGTCATTAATGTGTATGGCCCTTTGCTTACAGTGTTGTCTGTTTTTGACACAATCTTACACATTTCTTAGCAGTGCCAAATCGATGGTGGTGTGAGACCACAGACTGCATCATTGGGATATTCTCACATGTTTCTATGACATATCAGAAGATCATTTTGATCCTAGAGCAGATCAATAGAATAGACTTCTAAAATAACAATGCCCGCTGCTGTTTAATAATGTGAACATGCACACAGCATTTAGAGGAGAATATGGTCGACCGGATTTACTCCCTAGAAACTAATTCTTTATTTTTATCTTGATTATAAGAACTAGAGCCAAATATATAATAAGAGGCTAAACTTGTAGAGCTTCAGAATAAACCTCTTCAACAATTGAACTATTGTATGTGTTTACAGTATGTCGTTTTTTAAAAGAAATCTCATGGTGACATCAATACAGTGCCAACGTTTGGTGAGATTCTTCTTCTACCCAGAGACATGCATGTGTCATTTACGTTGCTGGCAGGGTTTTCGGTGCTCTCTCTCTCCAGGAATTCAGCGCTTTTTTTTTTTTTTCCTTTATTGGATATTTAGACACCCATACAATACAAGTGCATATCTGTTCCATTACATGTAGATTTGAATGTTACAAGAAATCTTTTTAAAGAGAAAGCTCCACTGAAAAGCTTTAAACCTTATGGCATAAGCAAGTTTTCTTTATTCAGCGACAGAAATGTCTTAGGGCCTGTTCACATCGGCGTTGGCTTTCCGTTGAGGGGTTCTGTCGGCGGTTTCCGTCGGGAGAATCCCTCAACGGAATGGCAAACTGAAAACTTAGCTTCCGTTTGCATCACCATTGAGATCAATGGTGACGGAAACATTGCTAATGGTTTCCGTTTGTCACCTTTCCGTCATGTTTCAGTCACCATTGATGTCAATGGTGATGCAAACGAAAGCTAAGGTTTCAGTTTGCCATTCCGTTAAGGTCTTCTCCTGACGGAAACCTCAGACGGAACCCCTCAGACGGAACCCCTCAATGGAAAGCCAAGGCTGATGTGAACAGGCCCTATAATAATCACTGTGTATTTGTCGGTGAGAATAGCACAGTCTGCAGCGCTGTACTTGCCTCCGAAATACCAGAAACCTGACAGGCCCATTAAAATAAATGGACGATGGATCCGTCACAGTGTTGTAGCTTCCATTTTAAAGAAGCCATAATGCTAATGTGAATAGACCCTAAGATTCAAGTACACAACACCCTGTTCTCTGCAGGATAATATAAATTTGAAAAAAAAATGCAGAAATGAACAGTTTCTTGGCGATCTCATGAAAGTCGATCAGCGATTTCTTGTTTTAACTTATGGTGTTGTGGTCCACAACGACAACCTTCACAAACGAACCATGAACACTGGCCGTTCAAAAAACGGCTGTCTGAAATCCCTAAAGTATTGCAGGAACCTCAGTGCTTACAGACCTCAAAGTTTCCAGTTGCAGATAGGAAAAATTAACCAGTAACCAATGTAATATTGGCAGGGAGAGACACCCACAGGTTATTTGAGGTGCCTGTAACAGCCCAAATTATTACAACTCAGATTAAAGGGTTATGTGGGGACCAAAATTTATTAGCAGTGTAGTCGCTGAGGTATGTGGGTACACTCGCTAATATATATTACGGTCCCCCATCGTGCTGATTCTGAGATTCTGCTAATCATTTTTGGTCCCCACATAACCCCTTTAAGTAACTCTTAGCAAATATTTTTTTATAGTCTGATGAACATATAAATAACGAATAATCGTGTTGTGTATCGTGTTAATAAGAGGTGCTAATAAACCATTCATGCCAACAGTGGCCATTTCTGCAAATGATTACCTGTTCTGTTCATCTGAATGGAACTTGCAGAAATCCACGCACCTGCTGCAGGACAACTACATTCACACGAGTGAAAATTTCTGCAACAAAATCTGCTGCATTTCACTGCACCCTTAAAGTGAACCTCCTACTATGATCATTTTGTTTTTAGAACAAAAATTATAAAGGTATATTATGAAATTAAATAGCATAAGGGTGGGAGCTAATTGTTTCACATTTTTCGAATAAAGAACTCCAACTCCCCAGCTTTACTTTTATATAGCCGTAGTGTTTAATTATAAAATAGGCAGCCAGAATTGTATCATTTAAAAGTAGGACTGAAGGAGGGCAGATTAGGAGCTAACAAATAAAAATAATATCTTCATAAGGGTAAAGATAATTAGAAAATGACGTGAGGCTGAGATGACTTACCATATGCATCTTCACTCAAGAATGAAGTTAACAATGGTGTAAAGTGATTTGCATATGATTTTCAATCCGATCTTCTCAACAATATCCGTTTGCATTAGGTAATTGTGAATTAGGGATTTCTTAAACCATGCTATGCTGCTGAATTTATTTAAATTTTTCACTAGATCAAAGAGCTTCCTTCTTTGCCTCTCCAGATGATGAACATAGACCTGGGAGCTCCGCATCAATGGGGGAACAGTTAGAGGGTCCGGCCACATCTCAGTCCAGCACTTACTTTGGGTATGACTTACAATTTATTAAATTTTTCCTCTTCAGCACTTTGTCCCCTCAGTTATTTCCAGGTGGATGTTTTTCAACCTCTATAATCCTCTTTATTCCTTTTAATCAATTAAAATGGGTTTAGGAAAAACAAGCTTATATATGCCGTGGAGAAAAATGGAAAGGAACTGCCATGTAGGGATTAATGCACAGCACTTTAAAAAAGGAGAAATTATGATTTGTCCAAACAGACCTAATACTTCTCACAGATAAGAGTATGCGGCAATGTATCCAGACTGACGCGTTTTACCCAGACTGATACTTTGTAGCAATCCCTCACGACAGAATTATTATTTTTTTCAGAAGATTTGAAGAAAATATTACTGTCACATTGCAAAATGTGTACATTAGATTCAACAATTTTGTGTTTTTTACATACATTAGCAAAACATATGCTTGCCAAATTACAGCTCCCAGTCGATGGTAATAATCAAGTGTTCTTGGATTTGATGACTACATTGATTGTCTAATTGTCAACATGATATATATATATTCATTCACAGAAGACAGTCTACATTATAAGATACTCAACTGAGAATTATTTAGTCAGTATGGGTTTTCAGCCTATGCTCCTATTCAGTGAAAGCAAGCAGATGTTATATTAGAATGTTGCATTACCTTTCATTATACAGTGATTACGCTTTATTTACATAGGACTGGGCAACCCAATTAAATTATCACCTTTAGGCTTAATTCACATGACCGTGTTCGTTCCGTGATATACGGACCGCATGCCGGCCGCAATTCCTGGACCGAACACCGTTCAGGGAGCCGGGCTCCTAGCATCATAGTTATGTAGGACACTGTGAGTCACTGCCTCCTCGCTGGAATACTGTCCCGTACTCGAAACATGTTTCCGTACGGGACAGCATTCTCGTGGGGAGGCAGGGACACCTAGCGTCATACATAACTATGGTGCTAGTAGCCCGTCTCCCTGAAAGTTGTTCGGTCTGGTAAATGCGGCCAACACGCGGTCCGTAACTCACAGATCGAACACAGATGTGTGAATAAAGCCTCATGAGTATATTCTCACAGGATAGATGAGCCGCAGATTTTTCATCCCGATTTGTGGGGGTCAAACCCGCAACATATTGCATTATCAGGAAAGTGAATGGGATTTTGACAAATGCAAAGCACCTGCTGCCGAAATTGACATGTGGTGCGGATTTTAAATAGCTGTGGAATTTGCTTCAAATTGACATACCCCTAATGTGATATTTTATGTACTGTACATGTGACTGTACTGTGTAGGTAGGCATTCAGTACTTTGATAGGCCGCAGTAAATTTAGTAGATTTTTATTTACTGAAAATCTGCAAACTGTAAATGCTAGACGCGGCTGTGTTTATATAGGAAGGCACAAGTTAAAGTTCTGTGCGAAAAGATTATTTACTTCAGCTAGAAAAACAGTGAAATTGAAGTAGAAAACCCCTTTCTAAGTTTATTGTTGCACCTTCTTATTCCGCCCTATGTTAAATAACTTATTACTTATCGTTTTCTTCATCACAGAAAAGAGTCTCCCACCTGCCTGGCTTCAAAGGTTGAACAGTTGGAAAGCATGCTGAAAGTGCTGCAGTATGACCTGAAAAAGGTACAAGTCCATATGTCCACAAGTATAGTAAACTTTCCCTAGTCCTACTAATAAGGCTTTATTCAAATAGGTCTATTACATTCTGCATGGGGAGCTGTAGTTTTAGTGCCAAAAAAAGGATTGAAAAATCAGAAAAACCTTTATTAAGGGTTTGGGGGAAAAAAAGTTTTTCCTACTTTTGCTGTGATTGGATCCGGTCCGGTCTTTGGGACTAAATATACATCCTGTGCTTTAAGATTCTTTGCTGTTTAAAAGCAAATTAAGGCTTTGTTCACACAGTGAAGTTTACCAGGATTTTGTATTGTTGCTAAAAACAAGAAGGATCAAGATGTACTTTTATTTTATACTTTTCTTCTGTTTAGGATCTACCCTTGTGTATGTAAAAATTACCAATACACAACTTTGAACTGTCTGATCGCAAAGTGGTATTTCAGCCGTCAAAATTGATCCCCAGTGGATGGGTGATGTTGTCGGCTGGAAAGCCTTCTTATGAAAGTAAAAACGACACAACCGGTAGCTGCTCCCTCCATTACTGACTGCTAAAACCACGCTATCTTTGTAAATATATTGTGACAGATACATTTTTATTAAAGGGAAACTTGTCAGCCAGTTTAATAGTGACATTCAGGTTGCCACTGCTTTATCTGGGCGCATGTATAGATCTCTAATCTCAAAAATGTATTCTAAAATTTAAATATAAGAATAACTATAAACTGATCGATACATTTGGAGGAGATTTATGAACCGAAAACTTTTTCTTTTTTTGCTTATAGCTTTCATTTTGTATCATGCTCTGGATAAAGGAAAGTTGCACTGTGTTTCTTATGGCCAAGAAAGACCGTTTTTCTGTTTCCGTTTTCAGAATTCTCCCCCATTGGGTTTTCATAAATTTGTACACATTTCCCTGGACGTGACCATGGCAACCTCAATAAAACCATCCATTATTTGCGATGCTTGCTGCGTAAAAGTTTAAAAAAAAAAAAAGTTTAGATTACATATTCGGCTGCATCTGTATACATCTTGCCAAAATTACTCTCATACATGATTTGATGATATCGCCCAGAATTGTATGCACTTCATCTTCCTTCTCCAGGCTGAGGTTTTTGGTTCATCTCAATTTAATGCTGTTAATTGGAGACCTGCAAAGAGCCTGCGTAGGAGTACCCAGAGATTTCTTGGCAGGTTTCTGTGATTTTGCATCTGATCGTTCCTTGCACAGCAGGCAAGGGGATGGTCCCTGGAATGCTTTTGTTTAAGCATTCCAGTGATATGCAACTATGCGGACATCTTTCTCATCTGCCATACCCGATATTTATGTTGTAAAAGATAAACCTTGAATCAAATTAAATTCCGATAGTGGTTTTATTGTCAAGCTCAATTTAGAACCAAATCTACTTTGTGTTTAAAGTGATAAATAACCCAACCTGGAGAGTGTACTTCTTTTACAAGAAGGCAAATCTTCCAGCGGTAAATATGTCCTATTATTTAAGAGGTCGTCCCACAATTTAAAGGGATTGTCCCAATTGGACAACCCCTGTACATATGTCGTATAAGGGCATATGGACATCATGAAAGGTGGTCCCCCACTAGAGACGCAAAGAGCAGCTCCCACTCTGAGACTTAATGTCCTTTTAAATGAATGTATGCTCATGCTATGTGCCACATTTTCCCCTGAAATGTGTTGCTGCCTATAGTTTTCCCAAGGTATAACATTTGATCGCCAGGGTTTACAGTAACCGAACCAATCCAGTTGGGCCAACCGGTAGGTCATGCATGCCCATTAAAATGAATGGGAAATACACAAAAATCTTAGCACGTTTTCCTGGGTGGGGGTTCCCAGTTATCACACGCTCCACAAATTATGGCTGGTCTAATTCACATCCCATAAAGTTCCCTTTCACCATGCAACTTTGTTAATATAGAATCAGGAGACAAGAAGGAACAGCTAGCTCCAACTGTGGATTATGGCTAAAAAAACAAACACAGTAGCAATGTCGCAGCTAGAGATAAATCCTACAGAATAATAGTGTTACATAGTTCATATAGTTGAAAAAAGACACATGTCCATCAAGTTCAACCAAGGGAAGGGAAAAATTTCTACACATAGGAGCTAATATTTTTTTGTTCTAGGAAATGATCTAAGCCTTTTTTTAAAGCCATCTACTGTCCCTGCTGTGACGGCTCCTGCGGTGACTATTCCATAGATTCACAGTTCTCACAGTAAAGAAGGCTTGTCGCCTCTGCAGCTTGAACCTTTTTTTTTCTCCAGGAGTGCCCCCTTGTTCTTTTGAGGGGGTTTTTACATGGATCAGGATTTCCCCATATTTTTTGTATGTGCCATTCATATATTTATATAATCATGTCCCCCCTTAGTCGTCTCTTTTCAAGGCTAAATAGGTTTAATTCTTGTAATCTTTCCTCATAACTCAGATTCTCCATGCCCCTTATTAGTTTCGTTGCTTTTCTTTGTATTTTTTCCAACTCCAGGGCATCCTTTCTATGAACTGGAGCCCAGAACTGAACTGCATATTCTAGATGAGGCCTCACTAATGCTTTGTAAAGTGGTAATATTACATCCCTGTCCCGCGAGTCCATGCCTCTTTTAATACACGACAATATCCTGCTGGCCTTTGAAGCAGCTGATTGACACTGCATGCTATTATTTAGTTTATGATTTACAAGTACACCCAGATCCTTCTCAACAAGTGACTCCCCCAGTATAGCTCCCCCTAGGACATATGATGCATGCAGGTTGTTGGTACCGAGATGCATAACTTTACATTTATCTACATTAAATTAATTTTCCAAGCGGATGTCCAAACACTTAGTGTGTTCAAATCAGCTTGCAATTTACGAACATCTTCCATAGACTGAACTATATTACATAGCTTGGTGCCATCTGCAAAAATAGAAATAGTGCTATTAATCTCATCCTCTTATCTCATTAATAAATAGGTTGAATAATAGTGGTCCCAGCACTGAACCCTGGGGTCACCACTTATAACCGGGGGCCATTCAGAGTAGGAATCATTGACCACAACTCTCTGGATACGGTCCCTGAGCCAATTCACAATCCAATTACAAACAATACTTTCTAAACCTATAGTCCTTAGTTTACCCATTAGACGTCTGTTTAGATCCAACAATAGGAAAAAGATGCATTCACAGCAGTCACATATTTCCTGTATCGATGTAGCTCTAACAAATCTTCAGGCCATCTTCTCTGCCACCCTATGATCTCTTGTGAGCTCCCTTATATTATTTTTTTTTTCCAAAAGCTAAATAAAAGATTACAATGTATTACTCTTGAACTAATGAATGTTGTACTAAAGGAACAGACATAAAGCATAAGGCTACATTCACATGACCGTGAATACTAGTTGTCAAAAAATAGGGCATGTCCTTTTTTTTGCCAGTTTTCACAGCCCGACGGCCCCCCATAAAACTCATAATGGATCTGGTTTTAACGGCCATTTTTCAGAAATCAATTCTTGTGACTGTTGTTAAAAACTGATCCTGGACCACACAAGACACCCCGGGCACAATGCTACTGTGAGCACTAAGCCCTGGGAAGTCCTTGACATTACTGTCCACATATGGACAGTGATGTCACTGCTTTCAATTATGGAGTCCCTGGCCAGAGCATCGCAAGCCCTCTGTCCGGGGACTCCTTTCTTCCGAAAGCCTTTGACATAACTGTCCATATATGGACAGTGACATTAGGAGCTTTGTGATGCAGGAATCCCTGGCCAGAGCGTTGCCGACGCTCTGGCCGTGGATTTCGCTCCTAGAAGCAGGCCCTTGACGTCACTGTCCATATATGGACAGTGAGGTGCGGGGCTCCTCCTGACAATGTTTTTTTTCGAGATTCTTTATTTTTAACATGAAAAGATTGATGCATGCATTTGCAAAGCATCATAAGCAGACATCTTGTACAAAGCTTCAGGAATGATCAGGAGAATGGGGAAAAGTTAAGGGGGGGTAGGAGAAGGAATTAAAGGGATTTTCCCATGGGAGACCTTTATGACACAGGCAGGAGCGAAACTCCCAGCCAGAGCATCGACAACACTGGCACTATCTACAAGATGGGGTTTATGCAGCGATCAACAGGGGTGTTTGTGTCTGGCACAATTTATATGGGCACTGTGGCACAATATGGGCACTTAAGAGATGGGGCACTGTGGCGCTATCTACATGGGCACTGTAGCACTATGTGGGCACTGGCACGATCTACAGGGGCATTGCAGTGTTTTCAGCAGGTTGGGACAAATAAAACCCTGACAAATTAAATCCATCAGGTTTTTTTTTTACGACCATGAAAAACAGATGACAAACGGCCATTAGACAGACTTGAAATGGATGAACATTAGGAGACAACTGATGCAAAATGGCCATGAAATACTGACAGTTGATCAGTTTTTAATGGCCATTTTTTTTTCACACTCGGGTGAATATAGCCTAAGGTTTCGTTCACATCTGCATCTGGGTTAGGCTACATTCACACGACAGTGGGGAAAAAAAATAGCCATTAAAAAATTTTTCATGGCCATTTTGCATCAGTGTGTCTCCAGATTTTCATCCATTTCCAGTCCGTTTCTAATGGCCATTTGTAATCCGTTTTTCATGGCAGTTAAAAAAACTGATGGATTTCATTTGTAGGTTTTATTGTCCAAACCCCCTGAAACCACCACAGTTCCCATGTCCATAGTTCTGCAATGACCCTGTAGATAGTGCCACAGTGCCCACATATAAAGTGCCAGTGCCCTCATAGTGCCACAGTACCCATGTAGATAGCACAACAGTACACACCCATAGAACTCTATTGTTCTGAAAACAGCTGTGTGACGGCCGTTACAAAAACGTCCGCAGCACGGCCATTTTTCACAGTCATGTAGCCGAAGTCAGGGGAACCCATGAACGGAAACCATAGCTTTCCATTTGCATCACCATTCATTTCAATGGTAACTCTTACATTGCTATTGGCTTCAGTTTGTCTCCGTTCTGTAAGGTTTCAGTTTGTTTTTTTTGGGGGGAAAACAATAACGTAGTAGACTATGCTATTTATTCCGCTGAAAAAAATGGAACAATTGGCAACGGAAGCGTTACCATTGAAATCAATGTTAATGCAAACGGGAAGCTATGGTTTGCGTTTGGTTTCCGTTCATGGGTTCCCTGACGCAGATGTGAACGAACCCGGATGCTACAAGGCTAAGATCATTTGCTAACATATGTTTTTGTTGTAGGAAAAGGAAGATAAAGCAACTCTTCAAGCTGAAGTGCAGCTTTTACGAGAAGACAACCTGCGCTTGCAGGAAGAATCCCAGAACGCAACTGCGAAGTTAAAGAAGTTCACAGAATGGGTGTTTAACACTATAGACATGAGCTAATGGACAATATAGACTGCACAAAGCAGAACACTTCTTGTGTCCAGTCAAGTGTGTACCGTAGACCTTTAGCTTTAACCGCACCTGGATCCAAGAGTTAATATAAAGAAGCCACAGTGTTTCACATCTCCCTATTTTTTAACCTGCCTGCATGTATTAAGCAAAGTATCACATATACACACTGCCTATTTTCTGAGGATTTCATAGAATCCTAAATGTATTAGCTGAAATGTGAATATTTCAGAAGTAAATCTTGTACAGTTTTGAAAGCAAAAAAAGCCAAACCTGGTCGCTTTTTGGGCAATAATCATTCAGCCAAAAAAAAATCAACACTTTCTTTGGAATTAAATGGGTTGTAGCATTTGTAATAATTTTCTGATGCAAGTCTGCATAAGAAAACAAATAAAGCCATCTACTAAGAGATCGGATACAGCTTCAATGATGTGCTGTGTATGTTATCCAGCAAGCAATGGAAGTTTGGTTATTTGTATTTTTATTGTAGTATGTTGTTTACCAGTCAAAAGACCCCTTTCCATTTTCTTTTTTTTTTAGCCCACTAGTGTAGACAGATACTTGTACCTCAAATTTGTTTGTAAAATAGCAATAAATCCCAATCCACTGATATATTATAGGTACAGGGAAATTATGCAGAAGTCTTTTTGCTGCTGCATCAACTGATTTATTTTTCAACATGTGGAAAATCCTTCTGCTGTCATGCATCAGTGACCTCTATATCATTCCATGTCACACCTCTTAAGTGGCAGCCTGTATTAATCATCTGTTAAAATAAACAGGACTGTAGATTGTGTCTGTCCCTGGTGGACCCTTCCATAATTGAGCCCTGCTTCACAAATTTCAAAACTAACCTTAAAAAAAATATATATTTTTTTTCTTTTTAATTTAATAGAACACTAGAATGGATGCAACTTTTATGGTTATGTAGAAGCACATATCACAACGCACAATTTTTAATTCAATATTCTTTGTAGAAGTTACCTTGTCTGAAAGTCTCCCTTGCCTATAAGTGGTTGTATAAATACAGTCACAATTTGGGCCATTTATTTTGGCAATATAGAGGACAAAGAAACAAATAGCATTGCCCACCACGTTCAGTCACCTGCACTTTTATGTTACCCTCTATATAATGTAAATCTACATAGCATCAAAATGAACAGTTTTAAATTTGCCTAAAACCTACATTTTTAACCCAAACCCTATATTTGCTAACAGATTCTATCTAGGCAGAGAGATTTATATTTGTAAGAAAATTTAATTTGTTATTGTTTGCAATACTTTTATTAGTAATGTTTGTGAGACTGTTTATTTGCAATGTTTAAAGATGTGCTTTTGTGGTTTCTTTTTTTTTTTCTTTTAAGTAGCTTTAAAAATAAAAACACGTACAGAAATATTCTATTCACCCACATCGCAAGAAGCTTACAGTTCAGTTATTTACCCTACCAGATTCGTTTGGTAAGATGTTATAATGGAGATCAAAAAGTGTTTGAGTGTCTTTTTTTATTTTAATGACTGTATGAAGGAGATTTATATAAAATAATGCCTGGTATCACTTGTACATTACATTTTTTTGCAAGCCTCTCTCAATCGTTCTGAAATCTTTGATTTCTCTTCTTCAGAAAGAGGTGTTTGAGGCGGGCTATTTATTAGATTTTTGCAACAAAGTTATTGTATCTGATGTTGCAGAGAAAACTTGTAAAATCCTGAAAATAAACTGGTTTTAAAAGGAGCTTAACGGTTTGTTTTTTATTTTACACTACCTCAAAAAAAAAGTTTAAAACACAAGGCAAATATTTGTACAAGTTAAATTTAACTTAATATTTATTTAAAAGGAAACCTGTATAAAGGGTTTGTACAGGATTAGAAAAACAAATAGTTTTTGGAAGAAAGCAGTCCTGTGTGTAGTATTGCAGCTCAGCTCCATTCATTATAATGGAGCTGTGCTGCAGTACCAGAACCAACCCATGGACAGGTGTGGCAATGTTTCTGAAAAGAGCAGCCATGTTTTTCAAATCCCGGACAACCACTTTAAAAATGTTATGCATGCCTTTCAGATTAGCTGCGTTTAGTCAACTGCAGTCACAAATTCACTATCAATTTCTATCTCCATCCCTGATGCTTTATACTACTGCTCCTTATATTGCACTTACATACAGTGGCCAAGCATAAGCCGCCAATTCTCCATTGCCTAACATCTCTCACAAGTTTAAGCGGAAACCTGTGCCAACTCATTTCAGGAAGTCAAAAATGATTAAAGTGATTAAAATGGATGAAATCTAGAATAAGACACTAAAGATGCATAACTTGAAGTGCCTAGGCTACAGTCCAAATCTGAAAGGGCCTACCAACTTTACATGCAATTTATAGTACTGGTATTTTCTTCTATGGCAGAGGAATTGATAGGCCACCCTAAGCACAAGTTCCCAGGTGTAACCACTGCACCTCAAATTTACACCCGTGAAAATGTACACATGATGTCACTGCACAGGAATAATAATCAGTGTTATGTCACATCACAGAATGAAAATAGTGATGTCACAGCTAAAGACTACAGTAATACAATATTAAAGTACTGCAGCACTCCAAAAAGCATCAATATGTTTTGTTTAACTGGCTGAAAGCGACCCTAGTGAGGGTCCAAGCGACACGGATGTTTAGATAATAGTCAAACATCATTTTTGTAAATATTACAATCCTCTATAAAAAAGAAAAATCACACGTGTGAAAGTTCAACATCCACTATTAACAGGGCATCATACATCCGTATGTATATTATATAATGCTGAATAAGTCTTAACAATCATCAACCGATATTAGCGTCCAGTAATGCATATTGCGCATGCACCACTCCTAAGTGTCTGGGGTCACATAACCAATCATCTTAACAGCATCTCCTTGTACACATATATACCCCTCAATGTCGCATGTGCTATATTTCGTGCCAGTCCAACACGACCATTAAGATACGTAACTCAACTAACTGGAGAATGCATGGCAGTTATAACAGTAGTACAAACAACCATCCATATCTATAGTCGCAGGGGTCTCTAATCCTCATTTTGCAGGTCTACCGCACCTATTACAAAAT
Source organism: Rhinoderma darwinii (assembly GCF_050947455.1). Classification (NCBI taxonomy): domain Eukaryota; kingdom Metazoa; phylum Chordata; class Amphibia; order Anura; family Rhinodermatidae; genus Rhinoderma; species Rhinoderma darwinii. The sequence continues at coordinate 59,068,384 of NC_134698.1, forward strand.
AAAGTATATAGATAGCGAATTAGTCCCTGCTAAAACTATGGCTATTAGGTATAGGTTATTAAATACACAGTGAGAAATATATAAATGGGATATAGGACAGTGTTAGATATGACTATCCCCGGATCAGGGCAGTTATGTCTCCTCTGCTCAATGCTTAAACATACAAGTTCATTCCTGACCCCATAAGGCCATGGTCATTGGGAGGCAGCAACTGTAATAACATAAGAGTTGGAGTATTACACAATCAAGTGTAAATATTCTACCCATCTCAAATTCTATTATCAAGGAGCCACATCCGCAGCATTCCTAGGATCACCACAGCATTGATAGTTTTCTTATTTAACATTCGTAAGGATTTCTAAATATTAGGTGTATTTAAGATGCCCTTACGTGTAGTGGTCATGGGTCACAAAAACCAATGTGTACCGGGACTCTTAGGCCTCATGCACACGACCGTAGTGATGTGCACGGCTGTGACTTGCGGCTCGGACGGCCACGCTGTGTCACCCGCAAATCACGGGCTGTGCACATTGCCACGTGCATTCATTTCTATGAGCCTGGACAGCCGTTATAAGACATGTCAGATCTTTTTGCGGTCCAGGCTCCTGGGCAATCCACGGACCGTGGAAACCACGGTCGTGTCCATGGGCCCATTGAAATTAATGGGGACGCAATTCACCCATTGATTTGCGGGTGAAGTGCGTCTGCAAAAATACTTTCGTGTGCATGGGGCCTTAGGATAATATTGTTATGATTGCTAAAACTTATTTAGCACTATGGAAAAGAATATAAATCATTCATGTGGCAATTTTTCATGATTGTAATGAGGTCACATCCTTTGAATAAATGATGTATCACTCTGTTTAACTGCTTGAAAAAGACCAATGGGGGTTGAAAAGTTTAATGAATAAATAAAATTGTAGGATGGTATTTGGATTGCTGCTGTCTCTTTCCAAATTTGTATGGTGTAGAACCTGGGACCGAAACTTATGCTGTGTGTGAAAATTCTATGAGAAATAGTGAAGTTTTGCTGCTGCTCTAGAACATTAAAGATATCACAACATAGGAACACAGTCAAAGAACAGGGATAACAAAGTAATGCCACAGTAACGGTATGTGCACACACGGCGGATACGCTGTATAAAAGCATTAAACGTATCCACCTTGGTCACCGCGGGGAATTCCTGCTGAAAAACGGTGCCAAATTGTGGTGCAGTTTTCCGGCCGGAATGTCTGCTGCGGAAAACAAACAAAAAATACCCGTAGCCATGACGAAGCGTCAGTCTGCCGTCCTATAGCACGGCCCCCTGAGATTACATTTCATCGCAATCACAGGCTGCAGCGGTCACAGGGGCGGACATACCGCATGTGCAGCCGGTGCAGCTGCACAAGGGCCCCGCGTGGGAAGGGGGCCCGTTCCTCTGCTGGCCGACTCAGTTCTCAGCTGCGCGATGCTGAGGACTGAGACAGAGGCCCGTGGACCACTGGCGTAGCTATAGGGGTCGCAGCGGTCGCAATTGCGACCGGGCCCCGAAGCCAGGGGGGCCCACGGCCCCCCGCACCACATCAATAAAAAGTTACTATAGTAACTCGGGCCGCGGGCCCCTGTTACTATAGTAACATACTTTACTTACCTTCCTGGTTCCGGATCGCAGCGGAGGTCCTGACGTCAGGCGCTGTGCGCAGCACATGACGTCACAGCGCTATGCGCCGCGCACAGCATCGAGACGACAGAACTCCCGCCGCGGCCGAAGAGGAAGGTAAGATAGCCCTGACTGGCGGGGTCCGACTCCTGGGACCCGCCAATCAGCTGTTTTGAAGGGGCCGCAGCACTCGTACGAGAGCTGCTCCCCTTCATTCCTGTCACTTCATTCCGGTCACACTGTGAATCGGTTTCGGCGATTCACAGTGTGGGCGAGTAGTGAAATGAAGGGGAAGCAGCTCTCGTACGAGTGCTGCGGCCCCTTCAAAACAGCTGATTTGCGGGTCCCGGGCGACACATCAGCTATTGATGGCCTATCCTGAGGATAGGCCATCAATGTTTAGGGACTGCACAACCCCTAAGCCTACGATGTAGCAGGCTTAGGGGGCCCATGAGACAGGATCACAGATTGTGTGATGCTGTCTGCTGGGCCCTGTATCTAAGCCAATCACATGGTAGGCTTAGATACATGGCCCATGCGTGATCCTGTCTGCTGGGCCCTGTATCTAAGCCTACCACACTGTAGGTTTAGATACAGGGCCCCAGCACACAGTAATCTTATACTGTATAAGATTACTGTCTGCTGGACCCTGTATCTAAGCCTACCTTGTGGTAGGCTTAGATACAGGGTCCCACAGACAGTATCACACATGGGCCCTGTATCTAAGCCTTAGGGTATGTGCACAGACACTAATTACGTCCGTAAGTGACGGATGTATTTCGGCCGCAAGTACCGGACCGAACACACTGCAGGGAGCCGGGCTCCTAGCGTCGTACTTATGTACGACGCTAGGAGTCCCTGCCTCGCTGTGGGACAACTGTCCTGTACTGTAATCATGTTTTCAGTACCGGACAGTTGTCCGGCAGCGAGGCAGGGACTCCTAGCGTCGTACATAACTATGATGCTAGGAGCCCGGCTCCCTGCAGTGTGTTCGGTCCGGTACTTGCGGCCGAAATACGTCCGTCAATTCCGGACGTAATTAGTGTGTGTGCACATACCCTAACACATGTGTTACTAATCATTTTTTGTGTGTTTTCTTACAGGTTCGGTCGTTGGACTACGGCGGATTCCAGGACTACTTCGATGACAGCTTTTTTTTTTATTAATAAAATGGTTAATGAGGGTTGTGTTTTTTTTTTTTATTTCAATAAAATATTTTTTCTATGTCTTTGTGGTTTTTTTTAAACTATATTACTACCGCCTTAGTAATGGCCGCCGGCTGATTGACAGCATCCATTGCTAAGGCAGGGCTTAGTGTTAGCCGGTGCAGAGGCTAACACTAACCCCCTTTATTACCCCGGTACCCACCGCCACCAGGGGTGCTGGGAAGAGCCGGGTACGATCCAGTACCTGACCATCTGTAGTGATGGTCGGCCACTGGGGTGGCCGCAGGCTGGTATTATCAGGAGGGGAAAGGCCAGATACAGTGGCCCTTCCTACCCTGGTGATGCTAGGCTGCTGCTGCTTTATTGTATCTGGCTGGTTATGAAAATGGGGGGGACGCCACGTCATTTAAAAAATAATTGGAAAGAACGATGTCGGGTCCCCCCCAATTTTCATAACCAGCCAGATACAACACAGCAGCAGCAGGCAGCATTACAAGGGTGGGAAGGGCCACTGTTTTTGGCCTTCCCCAGCCTAATACTACCAGCCTGCGGCCACCCCGGTGCCTGCCCGTCACTACAGCTGGTCGGGTACTGGTTTGTACCCGGCTCTTCCCAGTACCCCTGGTGGCGGTGGGTACCGGGGTAATAATGGGGGTTAGTGTAGACTCTGCACCGGCTAACATTAAGCCTCGCCTTAGTAATGGAGGTTGTCAATCAGCCAGCGGCCATTACTAAGGCGGTGATAATAAAGTTTAAAAAGATACAAGCACATAGAAATTTTTTTTATTGAAATAAAAACACAACCCTCATTAACCATTTTATTGAGAATAAAAAAAACGCCGTCATTGAAGTCCTCGTATCCGAAGTCCAACAACCGAACCTGTAAAAAAAACACAAACACACAAAAATAATCAGTAACACATAAAGAAGCAAAATTATTATTCTTACCTTTCCTGGGTCCAGCGCTGGAGCCGCAATGTCAGCGAGCTGGGCCCTGTATCTAATCCTATCATGTGTGATACAGTCTGCTGAGCTGTGTATCTAATCCAATCATGTATGATACTGTGCTGGGCCCTATATCTAATCCGATCATGTGTGATACTGTCTGCTGAGCCACTGTATCTAATCCTATCATGTGTGATACTGTCTGCTGAGCCACTGTATCTAATCCTATAATGTGTGGTACTGTCTGCTGAGCCACTGTATCTAATCCTATCATGTGTGATACTGTCTGCTGAGCCACTGTATCTAATCCTATCATGTGTGGTACTGTCTGCTGAGCCACTGTATCTAATCCTATCATGTGTGGTACTGTCTGCTGAGCCACTGTATCTAATCCTATCATGTGTGATACTGTCTGCTGGGCCACTGTATCTAATCCTATCATGTGTGATACTGTCTGCTGAGCTGTGTATCTAATCCTATCATGTGTGATACTGCCTTCTGAGCCACTGTATCTAATCCTATCATGTGTGATACTGTCTGCTCAGCCACTGTATCTAATCCTATCCATAGTTTATAGGGTCGTAGTGCTATAGATATGCTATGCTGTCTCCTATACACACACTTTTTTTTGGGGCGGACACATATGTATTGGGGCTATTTCCCGGACATTTTAAGCCCTGAGGGTATGTTCACACGGCAGCGTCTGTTACGGCTGAAATTACTGTGCTGTTTTCAGGAGAAAACAGCACCGTAATTTCAGCCGTAATGGCATGTGCAGGCGTCTTTTGCTGCGTCCACTACGGAAGTAATTGAAGCTGGTTTTCCATGGAGTCCATGGAAAACGGCTCCATTTACATCTGAAGAAGTGACAGGCAGTTTTTTACGCGCCGCCTTTCGACAGCGGCGCGTAAAAAAAAATGACCATCGGCACAGAACATCGTAAGACCCATTCAAATGAATGGGCAGATGTTTTCCGACGCTTTTGAGCCGCATTTTCGGATGTAATTCAATGCTAAAACGCCCAAATTACGTCCGTAAATAGTGTGTGTGTGAACCCAGCCTTAGTGACGCCCCGGCTGCTAGTGCTGCATTGTTGGGTCACTTAGGAGACCCAGCGATGCAGCTGAAAGCGGACCGTCGGCCATGAGAAGTTTGCGGGGTGGGGGGGGGGGGGGGCCCTGGCACATTATCTGCACAGGGGCCTTTTGCAGTCTGTGTCCGCCACTGAGCGGTCACATGGGATGAAACGTCATTCCAGGAGGACGGCCAGGACTAAGAAGCACATAATGCTTTATAATTTACGCAGCGTGTGGATGAGATTTGTTCACTGTATTCTGCTGTGGTTTTTCTGCAACAAGATCCGATGCGGAAAAGCCGCAGTATTTGCGCTACCTGTTAACCCAGCCTAAAAGGAAATTAAGCGTCCCGATGTCAAAGCTAAAGAGGACCGTGATAGCACCTCACTGTTCTTTAACCATTAGCTGTCACAACATAGGGGTAAATAAAGTAGTGTCACAGCACAAGGAAAATTAACTCATGCCTGTACAGGGACATCACTAATAAACATAGTAATTTTGCACCAAAAAAGAGCACATGGAGTCTATAAGTCAAAAGATAAAACGTAAGTTTTATTTCACAAATTCTATCACAAAGTCAGTCCATAAACTATTTAAAAATGAATCTCCACAGATGACAGAAAAGGACGGCCAAAATATAAGACAATTATCGTGAGAGGGTTCAAATATCAATCATAGCCACATATACGTTGGTATACAATATAGTACAAAAGCGCATAGTGCAAAGTGAATATTAAACGTTTATATGTCTGGTTATAGAGATGTTAGAACTACACTGTTACCAGCCTCCACAGGGAGTCCAATAGAAACCCCCCTACCACTATTCCATCAGACTCCATATATTATTTATTAAGTTCAAAGTGCAAACGATGAAAGACCTGGAATAAATGGTGGACTACTGACCCATGTTGCTGTGTCTCAAAGATGGCGATCTGCCCCGATGCTTTTTTTCGGCTTCCGCCTTCGACTGGTGGTGGCACATGCTAGTTTCTACTTCCTATTTATCCCGTGTGCTAACCAATTGCAAGATACTCTGCTCATCTGCAGAATGTTATTACCCAAAGTACCTCTGTCATTCCTTGGCGTCATGACCGCGTTTGTCCATGGCAGCTCATCACATGATATGGGCGTCGTGACACGTGGAGTGCGTGCGTGATTACATCATCGCAACGCATCACCATCACGTGTGTATTGCAGATACCGGCTCAGTGATTGCTATGGACGCCTGCGCATTTGCACTTGACACAGGTAGGTACTTATATTCATTTCGAGATCTCTCCACATGTCAATAACAAATGAGTGTTTTTGTAGTGAATAGGGCTCACAGCATCTCCATCTTCGTGCAGGAGGAGGAGCATTGCGTATATACTAATACAGAAATGCATAAATAGGTCATATGGCTAAAACATCCTATAAGTTTATTCGTTCTTATACTATACAAAATTGACATCTAGAAATGATATAAGCATGCATAGAATTCAAAGATACATACAACCAAATCTAGGTATGCGTGATATATTTATAAGGAACACGATGATAATCATGGTATATATAGTTAGATACATATAATGAAATAACTATCTCATTACCCAAATCTTCCAATATATAGATAAATGTATTAAAGCACCTGCACATATCAAACGATAAAAAAGGTTTCATAGTGCATAAATAGTATCAAGAGAAATAATGTCACAAAAATAAACAAAACATATATATATTATTATAACACAAAGAGAAAGAAAAAAATATGTTTTGGTGGTCCTTTTCTGTCATCTGTGGAGATTCATTTTTAAATATTTTATGTACTGACTTTAGAATTTATTAAATAAAATTTACGTTTTATCTTTTGACTTCTAGACTCCATGTTCTCTTTTTTGGTGCAATATATAGAAGGAGCACAGTCGTGTTATATGGGGAAATGACTATGTAAAATGATACATGTATATACCCTGTGGATAGGTTCTATTAAACATAGTAAGGTCTTACTACAGGGATAATAAAAGGTCTTCATGTCATAGCTAATACCCAAGGACCAAAGTGGCATCTCCGGTAATGGCCAAGAAAGACGGCAATGATACAGAGGGACAATGTCAGAGGACAGGCACAACAAACTGTGTCACAGCTAATGGCAAAGAATCACTGGGATGTCACAGCATCAGGTCACAGCAAGCATAATATTAAAAAAAAAAGCGATGTCACAGTGTAGGTATAATGACTATCAAGGCTAATGGCCTAGGGCCACAGTGCTGTCATAGAACAGGGATAGTAAACATATACATTAGCTGTTACATCGCTGCGATCCTGGTCTTTATATCCCAGCTAATCAACGTCGTACTCTACTACACTATTGATCCCGTCAAAACGACGGAACCCTTGCACAACGGAGACAAACAAACCATTGGCACCGGATCCATTACCACTGAAAAAAGGTGGTGATGGAAACCTATGGTTTCCACTTGTTTCAGTCTGAGCTTTCCGTCGGAACGGAGCCCTGACGTAGATGTGAATGACCACAGTATGGAAAGTTGTGCCACACTTCGCACTCTCAATACTATCCACCTAAGGTTAGAATACATCAATCTGAATTAAGATGTAACAGCCAGCTCCAGGCAAGGCTTAACCTTTTGGTCAAGTATTCTATAAATAATTTTAAAAAAATCTATACAGAATTGGGTAATGCCGGGGCATAACCACCAGACATGAATTAAATCTCCCACCAGCATAGGTTAGTTTTCACAGGGTAGACTCCATCTAGCTTAGAAGGGGGAACAATACCATCTAATTTGTAACATCGCTATCGCAATATGATTGACGCATTGGAAGTTCGATGACCACCTTACGGCTATAGCCCACTTTTCCGTTCTTACATTTTGAGTACATGCAAAAATGGGAACGGAATCTTACCAGGATGGGATAGTGCAACCATTTCCTTCTAAATCAAGGATTATCCACCCTTCACCCTAGTACTTTTTAAATGGTTATACTATTTTTAAAATTTGAGTGCTAGGTCTATTTTAACCAGTAGTTTAAGTTTATAAATAGCACACCTTTGCAGCAGCCAACAAAAGTGCATAGCTGGATTCAGGTAATACTTTATCCTTCAACGCACACCAATTCAATAATACACCATGTGTCTTTCGCCTGTAATAACCGCACAGCCAAAACCCGCATTCAAAAACAGTGGCCACATGCAGTTTTTACTATGCACTCAGTTAGGGTATGTGCACACACACTAATTACGTCCGTAATTGACGGACGTATTTTGGCCGCAAGTAGTGGACTGAACACAGTGCAGGGAGCTGGGCTCCTAGCATCATAGTTATGTACGACGCTAGGTGTCCCTGCCTCTCCGTGGAACTACTGTCCCGTACTGAAAACATGATTACAGTATGGGACAGTTGTCCTGCAGAGAGGCAGGGACTCCTAGCATCGTACATAACTATGATACTAGGAGCCCGGCTCCCTGCACTGTGTTCGGTCCGGTACTTGCGGCCGAAATACGTCCGTCAATTACGGAAGTAATTAGTGTGTGTGCACATACCCTAATTAAGGAGCACATGAAAATCTGCAGGAAAAATGTGATCAATACGCCCTGTGAAATCTCAGCTTAAGTGGGTAACTGGCTCAGTAATAGAAACCTGTACATACTCAGATTGGGTCACTGTCAAAGGGGGTGGAGTAGTAGCGGGGTTCACTTGGCTAGTGTCACCCACTACTACTACTACCTCCTTTATATCAGGGTCACTAGGGTTATGCCTAGTTCCCTTACCTTTTTCTTATACTAACGTCAATCTAATTGCTTTGCTATTAAGTAAGAGGATACGACTTTATAGTAGAAATAAAAGGTAATATTTATTAATGCACACTATAAATAATACTTACATAAAATACATCAAACAGTCAACCGTAATCACAGTATAGTATCCGTGTATCCCAATACACAACTTAATGTATTGAATACACTAACACTACATGTGGTACAGTATAAACATGGTATCACAATCCTAGTCTATACCATCACCTATATATATATATATATATATATATATATATATATATTCATTTAGTTGCAATTCTCACACGCAATTCTCACTTACTACGACAAAGTTTGTTTGTATACAAACAAACTTGGCTGCCAAGATTGGTCACGATTTATGAGGGCTAATAAGTGAGCCGCGATCAGTTGTTAGGGTATGTTCACACACACTAATTACGGACGTAAATCGGGCGTATTAACCCCCGAATTACGGCTGAAATTACGGCTTGAATGCGTTGACAAACATCTGCCCATTGAAAGCAATGGGCTGACGTTTGTCTGTTCACACGAGGCGTATATTTACGCGCCGCTGTCAAATGACGGCACGTAAATAGACGCCCGCGTCAAAGAAGTGACCCGTCACTTCTTGGGGCGTAATTAGAGCCGTTATTCATTGACTCCAATGAAAAGCAGCGCCAATTACGTCCGTAATGGACGTGGCGTTCAAGCGCCTGCACATGCTGTTACGGCTGAAATTACGGGGATGTTTTCTCCTGAAAACATCCCCGTAATTTCAGCCGTTACGGACGCTGCCGTGTGAACATACCCTTAAAGTGCGGACCGCAAGCAGCAGTGGAGAAACCTTTGCTAGATGTGATTACAGTATATTATATTTACATATAGTCCTCTGCTATGCCGAGCCTATACACAGAGTTGTAACTGCTACGTGAAGACAACTCTACAAGGAGGAGTGAGAGATCAGCCGCATTCATGGGCGGCGGCCACACAGGTAGTGTGCCTGAACAGTGATCTCCAGTCCCACGTAACAGTTAGGCTGGTTTCACACTACCTATTTTCAGGCGTAATGGAGGCGTTTTCCGCCTCGATTTACATCTGAAAAAATGCCTCCAATACGTCGAGAAACATCTGCCCATTGCTTGCAATGGGCTTTACGATGTACTGTGCCGACGACATGTCATTTACGCTTCGCTGTCAAAAGACGGCGCGTAAAATTACAGCCTAGTCAAAAGAAGTGCAGGACACTTCTTGGGACGTAATTGGAGCAGTTTTTCATTGACTTCAATGAAGAACAGCTCCAAATTACGTCCGTAGAAGACGCCCCGCAAAACGAGAGTACTTGCAAAAACGTCTGAAATTCAGGAGCCGTTTTCTCCTGAAAACCGCTCCGTAATTTCAGACGTAATTGCAGTTATCGTGTGCACATACCCTAAGTTTTCTGCCTGTCAGGCAGTTAGATTACTATAACAAAGTTTGTTTTTTATGCAAATTGGGCTGCCAAGGTTAGTCACATATGCGTGAGAAGGGCTAAAAGGAGGTGAGCCGCGATCAGCTGTTTGAGTGCGAACGCATCTCAAACATAGCTCAGCGCCGTCCCTCCGTGCACTACGATTGAATGAATAGCCCAGCATGCGGTATTGATGTGCTTTTGTCCCTAAATAGGGCAGATATTCTACCAGATGAACTGTTTAATAACAATGTGTGGACATCTAACATTGATGATAATTTTAAAAAAAGACACCCGACGCGCGTTTCGCCGGTACTTCCGTCTTCTACCAGGCTCATAGAAAATAATGGATGCGGCCCGCGATTTTCGGACGGCTCACGGGTGACACTCCGCGGCTGGCCGACCTGAAAATCACGGCTGTGCACATGGCTACGTTCGTGTGCATGAGGCCTAAGGATTAACAAGGGATGTGGAAGATAAAGGGTTAACCAGGGATGTATACCAGGGGATGTCAGGCAGGGGGTTAACAAGGCCAGGGGATATACAAGGCCCCATGTACACGACCCCATTACATGGTGCGATTTAAAACCACAAGTCGTCCCATGAAAACCCTTCATATGGATATTTTGTCAGGAAAAAAAAACAACTTTGGAGTTTTTGGAAGGCGAGGAGGAAAAAACCAAAAACTGCGTTGCCAAGGGTTTAAATGATCTTATAGAGGGATTGCACAGTACAATTTAAATTTTTGGGCAGGTGATACTAAACGGTGTAAAAGAATTAACACGAAGGAGGGCAGTATTCTGTTACAAGTGGATGAGAGAGAGGAGAGAACCACTAATTCTACAAGTTATCCCCACCCTATGGCTCTCTCTCAGGAGTACAGTAAAGATATAATAAACAGTCATGTCACAACACAAGAATAATGAAAACAGTGATGTCACGGTACTGGGATTATAAACATCTTAATCGCACAGTGAATGGCTGAAGATGACCGAGATTTTACAGTACAGAGATAAAAACATTGTGATGTCACAGCTACTAGCTGAGGACTACAGTAACGTCTAGGTACAGGAAGCCTAAACATTGTGATGTTACGCCTGATTGGTAATGAACACAGTGATGTCATAACATAGGGATAATAAATGTCTTTATATCACAGCTAATGCTTAGGACCTACGTCACAACGTAACAAGAATGTCACAAAACAGTGGTAATAAACAGTGATGTCAGTTAGATTATGTTCACATCATGTTTTTTTTGGCCTATGTTTGACATACAGTATACGCTGGGAAAAGCGAACGGTATCACCCATAGGCTATAATAATATTCGTTTACGACATGTACTCTCATGACACATTGTGTGTGGGTGTATATTTACAATGTATCTTGTAAGTGTGTTGAATGTGTGGTCATTGTGATATCACAGCTAAGGCTGGATTCACACGAGCATATTACGTCAGTAATGGACGGAACGTAATTCGGCCACAAGTCCCGGACAGAACACACTGCAGAGAGCCGGACTCCTAGCATCATAGTTATGTACGATGCTAGGAGTCCCTGCCTCGCTGCAGGACAACTGTCCCGTACTGTAATCATGGAACTACTGTCCCGTACTGAAAACATGGAGAGGCAGGGACTCCTAGCGCCGTACATAACTATGATGCTAGGAGCCCGACTCCCTGCAGTGTGTTCGGTCCGGGACTTGCGGCCGAAATACGTTCCGTTCATTACGGACGCAACATGCTCGTGTGAACCCAGCCTAAGGGCTTATTCAGACAAATGGGATATACGTCCGTGCAACGCGCGTGATTTTCATACTCGTCCCACGGACCTATATTAGTCTATGGGGCCGTGCAGACAGTTGCGTGATTTTTACGCAGCGTGAGTCCGCTTCGAAAAACTCACGACATGTCCATTCTTTGTGCATATTTTGCGCATCACGCACCCATTGAAGTCAATGGGTGCGTGAAAATCACGCGCACAACATGGAAGCACTTCCGTGGGACACGCGTGATTCGCGCAACAGCTGTAAAACTATGAATGAAAACAGAAAAGCACCACGTGCTTTTCTGTTTACAAACATCCAAACGGAGTGTCATAATGATGGTGGCTACGCGAAAATCACGCAGCCGCGCATCATACGGGGCTGACACACGGAGCTGTTAAGTGCCCTTTGCACACGCAAAACGCAGTGTTTTTTGCGTGCGCAGAACGCACACGCTCGTGTGAATCCCCCCTAAAGGGTAAAAAACAGTGTGGACCTTAGACATTGGCATCGACACAAGGTTCATCATGCCTTTGCTGTGACATCAGTTATAATGGGATAATAAACATTGTGTTGTCACAATTATGCAAAATTAAAGTGTCTGGGCTCCTTGCCATTCAACATCAAATAAAGATATAGCTTTCCCCAAAAGTATATATATTTTTTGGTCTATATACCAGTAGTGTATTTGCACTATATGGACAAAAGTATTGGGACACCTACAGGAGCTTTTATGGCAACCCATTCCACTACATCCAGGGGTGTATGGGAAATATAAGCAACAGTCATGTGAGTATGCCCTAATTGGAGGACTTTATAAAAACCTGTGCTAGGTATATTAAACTTCTCTTAACCCCGACAGAGTGTGCGTGTATTTTGCACGCCGGGTGGGAGAGTATGGAGCGGGCTCACGGGCTGAGCCTGCTCCATAGAGCGAGTGTGTCGTATGTGTGTTACAGCTGACACTTCCGGGTAACGAGCGGAATCCCGCTTGTTTAACCCGTTAAATGCTGCGGTCAACAGCGACCGCGGCATTTAGATAACTAAAAATAGGGGGGCGACCCCCTGGAACATTCCAATGCCCCCCCCCCCACGGCAAGATTGGGGGGTGCTGTTGGTTGGCATGGCAGACTGGGGGCCTGATGAGGGCTTCATAGGAGACTGTCAGAATCACGATATACAGCAATACATTAGTAAAAAATACAAAATTAAAAACATCAGAATTGCTGGTTTTTGGTCACTTCATCTCCCACAAAAAATGAAATAAAAAGTGATCAAAAAGTCTCATGTACCCCAAAATGGTACCAATATAAATAAGCCCTCATACCGCGAAATCAATGGAAAAATAAAAACGTTATGGCTCTCCGAATATATACATATTTCACTCATGCATTAAACATACACACTATTAACAATGCACACTTAGGGCATGACCACACGTGGCGGATTTCCTCCGCAACTGTCCGCATCAATGCCGCACAGAATCTGCGTTGCAGATTCTGCTGCGGATCTGCACAAAATGTGCAGTAAATTGATGCGGACTAGCTGCTGCGGACTGCGGGAAAAGTGCTTCCCTTCTCCCTATCAGTGCAGGATAGAGAGAAGGGACAGCACTTTCCCTAGTGAAAGTAAACGAATTTAATACTTACCGGCCGTTGTCTTGGTGACGCGTCCCTCTTTCGGCATCCAGCCCGACCTCCCTGGATGACGCGCCAGTCCATGTGACCGCTGCAGCCTGTGCTTGGCCTGTGATTGGCTGCAGCCGTCACTTAGACTGAAACGTCATCCTGGGAGGCCGGACTGGAGACAGAAGTTCATACTTACCGAGAACTCCCTGCTTCTATTTTTTTTACAGGTTGCTGTATATTGTGATCGGTAGTCACTATCCAGGGTGCAGAAACAGTTACTGCCGATCGCTTAACTCTTTCAGCACCCTGGACAGTGACTATTTACAGACGTCTCCTAGCAACGCTCCCGTCATTACGGGAGCCCCATTGACTTCCTCAGTCTGGCTGTAGACCTAGAAATACATAGGTCCAGCCAGAATGAAGAAATGTCATGGCAAAAAAGCAGGACGCATCCGCAGCACACATAACATGTGCATGACAGCTGCGGACTTCATTGCGGAACTTAGAATCTCCATTGAAGTCAATGGAGAAATTCCGCCATGAGTCCGCCACTGCTCCGCAACAGACAGAGCATGCTGCGGACACCAAATTCCGCTCCGCAGCCTATGCTCCGCAGCGGAATTTTACGCCTCGTCTAAACGAACACTGCTAAATTAAAGTGTAAGTCAATGGACAAACGGCTCCGCTGCGGATTAACGCTGCGGAGTGTCCGCAGCGGAATTTAAGTGAAATTCCGCCACGTGTGAACCCAGCCTTATCCCTTAGGGTATGTTCACACGCAGTGTTTTCAAGCGTATTTTGTGGCATTTACGCCTCGAAAAACACCTGAAAAAACGGAAGCTGAACGCCTACAAACATCTGCCCATTGAAATCAATGAGAAAAACAGCATTTAGTTTTAAAAACGTAAAAAGACGCTCCGTAAAAAGAAGTAGCATGTCACTTCTTGAGGCGTTTTTTGGAGCTGATGAAAAACGCCTCAAAAAACGCCTAAAAAGAAGCTCCAAATTAAAAAAAGCTTCATTTTCAGCTTCAAAAACGCCTGAAAATCGGAGGCTGTTTTCTCTCAAAACAGCTCCGTATTTTCAGACGTGTTTTAGTAAGCGTGTGAACATACCCTCACACTACAAACAAACACATAAAAGGGTTTTTCCAAAGCGAATATCGATGGCCTATGCTTATCTGATCGGTTGACAGTCCGACTCCTAGCACCCAGCTGATTAGCTGAATAAAAGGGGCTAAGGTACTGCGGTAGAGGTGCTGGCAGTCATACCGCTACATGACGAGGGGTGGAGCTTATTGGGGACTGGAGTGGAGGGGTAAAGGCCCACTCCTTATCGTGGTGAGCTTCACCTGTTCATGCGATGACAAACAGAAAATAAATCTAATCTGATCCTTCCCTCGCAAAAACTCTAGCTACTGCTGTCTGGCTGGGCCCCTTCCTCACGGGGTCCCTGTACAGCTAAACCGGCTGCACCGTCTGTATGTCCGCCACTGAATTGTGACAGAACAGAGATAACAAACATTGTGATGCCAAAGCTAATAGCTAAGGAACACAGTGATGTCACAACTAATGGCTAGCAGTCGCAAAACAGGGATTGTAAACATAGTGATTCAACGTAGCAAATTCAAGCAGCACAGGCAAAGCCAATGTGTGAGAATGCAACGGCGTCACAAGCCCAATTTTCCCAGCCAGGCTCCATACAATATTTTAAAAAATCCAATTAAAAAAACAAACACAAAGTCCACCAGCATCCAACTTGAAGTTTCCATTATTGATAATGATACATATTCCACACGAAGTGTAAGACAAACATACACTTGTTAAATACCCTTGTTGTACAGAACGTAATTAACCAATCACCGAGACCCATATCGATCCATTCACTGAATGTGAGAGGTATGGTCAGTCATCATAATCCATGTAAATGTGTTGATGAGGCCACAAGTTGTGACATTTTAATTAACAGCAAAATCCTTGGCAGCAATAAAAATGATATAAACCCAAAACACTCAGAGAAGCCACTGATATTATCAAATATCTGAGCAGAGAACACAGAAAGCTGAATCATACGCAGATGAGTGGCCACTCTGCTCGAATCTTGGAGAAGCTGCTGATATTATGGGTGTGTGTTTTGTGTCACTTAGGCTTATGGCTAGTTAGAGTTACATTACTATTATCACAACGCTCCTTAGTAATGAGCCATACCTTTTGTCCCCGGAAGAAAACAATGAAGGTTCCTAATAAATGACTGCAAGTAGATACTGTGGATTGGATAATGTTCAATATACAATGAATACATTTTATGTTTTGGAACTGTAATACCCCTTTAGTCGATGGGTGGTCATCAATGTGTTATTGCTACTACAGACAAGCGAATACATGAGCAGTTGAGTAGCCACAGGTTGGGTGCCCTTCCAAATTGCTTTATGCACAATGCTAAATGCGATTTATACAAGTCAAGTGATATTAATGCTTCTTGTACTACTACCAGTATTTACATTAGTATTTACATTTTCCCCTCACTGCATCAAATTTTTGAAACACGCCAGTCTCTTAGCCAAGGTCCATTTTTGGTTTGCTACCTTGAGAAAGAGCAATGTGGGTCAGGGTACTACAGTGGGCTTTTCAAATACTGACCAGAGGGCAGTCGGTCCCTAGTAATGTGTTAACTGGTCTTCAGAGTTTGGACCATCAGACATGATAAGAAGTATCCTGCCAGATAACATAGGAAAAAAATCAGGTAAACACACACGCATGCCTGTCTGTGTTTTAGATCTTTGTAATGTTTTGTTTTCGTTTCTCTCACATTCCCCAGTAGGATGATGTTAAATTGTTTGAAAAAAGAGTTAAAGGGGTTTTAGTTGTACATGATTAGAAAACATGTCTGCTTTCTTCCAAAAACAGTGCCATACCTGTCCACTGGTTGTGTGTGGTATTGCAGCTCAGCTCCATTTTAGTGAATAGGGCAGAGCTGCAACTTCCACATACAACCCTTTGACAGGTGTGGCGCTGTTTGTACAACCCCTTTTAGGATCAAAGTTGAGGAGTGCTCTAAGATCTCAGCATAATTGGCATTTAGATGTACAAGTCCTAGCATATTAAAGGGGTATTTCAGCTGTAGCCAGCAAGTGATGACATAATGGTAGGATATGCCATCAATCATAGGTGTCCAACCAAAAGGGACCGCAACAGTTATGAGAATGAAGAGGCCAGGAGACCCATGAGCATTTTATCTACACCGCACTGCTAGATGCTAGAGATGTTCTCCTAAACATGTTACAAATAAATGCTGCCAGTGTATAACCCACTTAGCCCTACTCACCTCTATTGGGTTCTTGACATAAGCCTCTAGCTTACATAGAGTCGCTAGTCCATTCTATTGGTGTAATGATTCACAATTTATGAAAGGAGATGACTGAGCCTAAAAGACGTTATTTACGCGAGCGTATTTAACGTCCATGATACACGCGTGAAAATCACGCGCGTCGCACGGACCTATGTTAGTCAATGGGGCCGTTCAGACAGTCTGTGATTTTCACGCAGCGTATGTCCGCTGCGTAAAACTAACGACATGGCCATTTTTCGCACATCACACCCCTATTGAAGTCAATGGGTGCGTGAAAATCGCGCGTGGCACATGAAAGCACTTCCGTGTGATGCGCGTGATTCGCGCAACAGTAGATAAAGAAATGGAGAAAATAAAAGCAAAACCGCGTGTCATAAGGAAGGCATATGCGTGAAAATCATGAAGCCACGCACCATTCACTGATGACACACGGAACTGCAACGCACGCAAAACGCACACGCTAGTGTGAATAAGGCCTAAAAAGGTTATGCGACTTTCTAATTAATGCACAGACAAGCGAAGACCTGGTTCGAGCTGAGTATCATCAGCTGTGTGAGCTGCACGGTGGCAGAACTGGTTTTCAGCCTTTAAATGTAAACAAGAACGTTTTCATACTCTGGCAGCAAACAAATCTTGAAAATGGTGAGAAATTAAAAGACAAAAGCATTTTAAAAATCTGCATACATTTTTATTAAACAATAATTAAAAGGGGAATTCCAATCTTAAAACAAAAATGGCACATCCACAGGCTATGCCATAAATGACTAACAGATGAAGGTCCCACCTCTGGAACCCGCATCTATCTGTAGAACACAGGGCCCCCGACCCCATCCTGCCCGGTGAAACGGCTGCTAATTGCCACATCCAGACGGAGAATCATTTCTATGGGAGTTACAGAAACTGCCGAGTGCTGCGAGCTCAGCTGTTTCCGTAATTCCTAGCCACCTCTCCAGTGATTCTTCACCTGGATGCGGCAGTCAGCAGGTAGACATTTACGGCATATTCAAAGGATCCGCACCTAAGATGAGAATACTCCTTTAAGCTTCATTTACATAAAATATTTATTTGGGTTTTATTAAAATAAATTGTACTTTTTGAGATAAAACTTCTATGTATCCTGGATACATAAAAGCTATATCTTGCAGTCAAAGCCGAATCCATGAGGTAATCCATGAGGTCAGCGGAACTCATGGCTTCGGTGAGCATTGGTCCTGCGTATCCCTGACACCCAGGGTCCAGCTATTGTCGATCACATCTATGTTCATAAACTTAGATGTGATTGATAATAGCTGGATCCTTGCCTTCAAAGGTTTAAATAGCCTTTACGTTTTCTCCATTCATCATTCATAAGGCAACGGCTTTCGAACCTAATCCTTTCTGTTTGTTACCCCATACTAAGCCCTAATAACATCCATTTCGAAGTTGTTGTTTTTTTCAGGACACTGAAAAGGTTTTCCTTTTTTTTTTTGTCATGGGATTTTTCAGATAAGATGTTCTCTGAATGTGACCTGCTGTGCTCTCCTGGTAGATGTACTGTACTTGGTTTAATAAGGTATATAATTCAGGTATGAGATATTTATTCCCTGTGAATCCTATAGCTATCACATACGATGCAGTCATTTGTGAGCATCACGCTGGGCCTTCATAAGCCCTTGATAATCCTACATGCAAGTACAATGATTATTAAACTTTATTACCTTGGCATTATAAAACCCTGCAGACATTACTTGATTGTATCTGGATGCCTGCAGTGTGAGAGGTTCAGATAAATCCATCTATCCATAAAACCTTGTGTTTTTATTTATGTTTAGCAAAAGACGGTAAACTAAAGGGTCGTTTACACCGGCCGACACTCGGCCGATGCAGCGAGTGCCGATCACCGAGACATCGTTGATCAGCGCTCGTTTGTTCCGATCACACGAAGCTATGTATGGGGACGAGCGGTCGTTACTCTGATCGCTCGTCCTCTCACATTATCATCATGTCAGCAGCGAGTCTCCCTGTTTACGATAATATTTAACTTTTTTAAAACGATTCGATCAGCAGATGATCAAGCGTTTGCTCGTTCATCTGCTGATCACTGCCCTGTTTACACAGGGCTATTATCGGCAACGAGCGTTATATGAACGCTGGTCTGCACGATAATCGCCCCGTGTAAAACCCTCTTTACCTGGATACAGCGTTCACTTTTGTAGCTATAATGACTGTGCATTAAATATGTTAAACGATTGATAACACATCAGATAAATGCAATGTATGGAAACTATATTTGAGTTATGTTCCCACAATTGCGTACATGTATAAAAAAAAACAACACAGTACCGTATATTAAAGGCCGGAATATGGCACAAATTTTGTACCATATTTATAAGATGTATGGTCTCAAGTTTTTGTTGGTTCCCATAATCTCCATCAGATTTCTATAGTTCACTTTGCCACAAGCGTGCTTTACATTTATAAAGCGCGCTGCTCTTACAGCAATAAGTAATACTAGTTGTCATGGGGTTCGTTGGGTTAATACACGATCAACAGAGCCAGTGACGACAGGGCAACTCCAAAGAGGTTTATTGTATCCAATGCTTACAGAACAAGTAGCCTTCAATGCAGGAACAGCCCACCGTCCACAAAATCAGGTAATCACAGGAAACTCCTCAGAGCGCTGGCCTCCGCTTCAGCTCTCATTAAAGTCTACATCCAGGAGATCTCCATCCTCCCCAGGACAAGCTCTTATATACCCCTCAGGGGGAGGAACATCTTGGCAGTTTCTAGTCACCATGATTTATTATAATATTGACTTTAGTTTGTATTTCTACTGTCTGTATGTGAGTTGTGGTCTTTTGTACTATTATGTGTATTGCCCAACTATTGTCTGCCACAGCAAGGACAAGAACACAGTGGGGGAGATAATTGGATCTGCTTGGTTTGCTTGTCTGCACTCTAGCGGAGTATGGTGGTGCCTCCTGATGATCCCCCTGTGGAGACTGGACAATGAGGACACTTTATCTCTTGTGGACTGCACCTCTGACTCATCGGATTGTCCATATGATGGAGACACGACCTGTGGTACCCGATTACAGAATCATTCATCTCTGCTGAGGGCACACAATAATCCACACATAATAAACCATCACACTAGTATATGGTAATTTGAAGTATATATACCTGGGCAGCCGCAGCTTCTCATCATCTTTGACATATTAGGCTTACTGAATGTGCTTTATCCACAAAGAGTTGCCCTCTGTGAAGGAAATGCTGATGGTACATAGTGGATGGACCTGAAAAGTAACAGAAAGGAATAAACAAAACTTAGAGACTCTGTCACCACATTATAAGTGCCCTATCTCCTACATAAGGAGATGGGTGCTATAATGTAGGTGACCGCAGTGGTTTTTATTTAGAAAAACTATCTATTTTGACCACGTTAGGAGCGATTTTAGCTTTGTGCTAATTAGTTTCTTAATGCCCAAGTGGGCGTTGTACAGAGGAGTGTATGACGCTGACCAATCAGCGTCATACACTTCTCCCCATTCATGTAGTCAGCGCATAGTGACACTGCGTTGTTCGCTATGTGCTGCCTTATACTGACATATTTACGTTACTGAAGTGTTTAGACAGTGACTAGACATTCCCTCCAGCCAGGACGGGATGTCTATTCACAATCCCTGCACTTCATTAACGTTTGTTTGGTACTTACAGCAGAGCAAGCGTAATCTCGCTGTAAATGACAGGTTACAGGAAGATTACGCATTGCTCTGCTGTAAGTACCAAACAAACGTTAACGAAGTACCAAACTGTCTATCATAGATTATTGCAGTCTTATGGAAGTTATGGAGTACCACCCCTCCCCCAGGGACCGGCAGGGGAGCTGTATACAGATGTGTGTGTGTGTGTGTGTGTGTGTGTGTGTGTGTGTGTGTGTGTGTGTGTGTGTATACTGTTGCCGTCTTACCTTATCTAGGCTTCAAGTAAGGCTACATTCAGACAAACATAGCCAACCTCGGACGTGAAAAACAACAGTTTTTCACATCTGAGGTGCGCCCGTGCGTGACGTGTTATAACGCATCCCCTAAAGACTAGAGTCTATGGAGGGATGCGTGAAGCGCAAAAAAATAGGACATGTACAACGTACACGAGTCCGTGTGACACGGACTACATATACGCCTGTCTGATTGAACCCTAATACAATAGAACGATTCTTAACTTGCCCATCCCCTAATGATGAGGATTCCCCCCATCCTGCGCCTGTATATACAGTGGAGGAAATAAGTATTTGATCCCTTGCTGATTTTGAAAGTTTGCCCACTGTCAAAGTCATGAACAGTCTAGAATTTTTAGGCTAGGTTAATTTTATCAGTGAGAGATAGATTATATATAAAAAAAAAAAAAGAAAATCAAATTGTCAAAATTATATATATTTATTTGCATTGTACACAGAGAAATAAGTATTTGATCCCCTGCCAACCATTAAGAGTTCAGCCTCCTCCAGACCAGTTACACGCTCCAAATCAACTTGGTGCCTGCATTAAAGACAGCTGTCTTACATGGTCACCTGTATAAAAGACTCCTGTCCACAGACTCAATGAATCAGTCTGACTCTAACCTCTACAACATGGGCAAGACCAAAGAGCTTTCTAAGGATGTCAGGGACAAGATCATAGACCTGCACAAGGCTGGAATGGGCTACAAAACCATAAGTAAGACGCTGGGTGAGAAGGAGACAACTGTTGGTGCAATAGGAAGAAAATGGAAGACATACAAAAAGACTGTCAATCGACATCGATCTGGGGCTCCATGCAAAATCTCACCTCGTGATCCTTGATCCTGAGGAAGGTGAGAGCTCAGCCGAAAACTACACGGGGGGGGACTTGTTAATGATCTCAAGGCAGCTGGGACCACAGTCACCAAGAAAACCATTGATAACACATTACGCCGTAATGGATTAAAATCCTGCAGTGCCCGCAAGGTCCCCCTGCTCAAGAAGGCACATGTACAGGCCCGTCTGAAGTTTGCAAATGAACATCTGGATGATTCTGAGAGTGATTGGGAGAAGGTGCTGTGGTCAGATGAGACTAAAATTGAGCTCTTTGGCATTAACTCAACTCCCTGTTTTTGGAGGAAGAGAAATGCTGCCTATGACCCAAAGAACACCGTCCCCACTGTCAAGCATGGAGGTGGAAACATTATGTTTTGGGGGTGTTTCTCTGCTAAGGGCACAGGACTACTTCACCGCATCAATGGGGGAATGGATGGAGCCATGTACCGTCAAATCCTGAGTGACAACCTCCTTCCCTCCACCAGGACATTAAAAATGGCTCGTGGCTGGGTCTTCCAGCACGACAATGACCCGAAACATACAGCCAAGGCAACAAAGGAGTGGCTCAAAAAGAAGCACATTAAGGTCATGGAGTGGCCTAGCCAGTCTCCAGACCTTAATCCCATCGAAAACTTATGGAGGGAGCTGAAGATCCGAGTTGCCAAGTGACAGTCTCGAAATCTTAATGATTTACAGATGATCTGCAAAGAGGAGTGGGCCAAAATTCCATCTAACATGTGTGCAAACCTCATCATCAACTACTAAAAACGTCTGACTGCCGTGCTTGCCAACAAGGGTTTTGCCACCAAGTATTAAGTCTTGTTTGCCAAAGGGATCAAATACTTATTTCTCTGTGCATAATGCAAATAAATATATATAATTTTGACAATGTGATTTTTTTTTTTTCTTTTTTAATACAATTATCTCTCACTGGTAAAATTAACCTAGCCTAAAAATTCTAGACTGTTCATGACTTTGACAGTGGGCAAACTTACAAAATCAGCAAGGGATCAAATACTTATTTCCTCCACTGTACACAGCAAGCCTGACAACAGCCACAAAAATCAGCTATTTTGGATCTAGTGCCCAGTGTAAAAACTGGAATATTTCAAGATTTTTTTTTATGTGGATAAAAAATAAATAAAAAATAAAATCCTAAATTAAAATAATGTCATTTTCTCAAAAAATACATTTCCTGGAAGAATTGTTGCGTTTGTTGTCATTGTTGTCCTCTGAAATATAATAAAATGCATTGCAAGAGTTATTGAACAAAATTAATAGCAGACCATGTAATAAGTGAATGGTCTGGGACTGTAACTCTCTATGAGTGGCTCTCCACTCTGATTAATAAAAGGGGGTCGTGAGTAGAGAACACCCTGCTACGATGTCCATATGCTCAATAGGGCATATAGAAAGGAGCTATCTTCATGAGACAAAACCCCTAATGAAGATGCAACCCTGAAGCTTCCTGCGGTTTGATTTTTGAAAGTAATATGGCAGCTGGAATCTAGGTTTCATAATAAAGTTAGATTTGTCTTGTGAAATAAAAAAAAAGGAGCAGAATTGTGATATGGTCAGTTTGAGGGGTTATATTTTACTGCATTTTCCTTACTAGAAATCTAAATTTTACTAAGGGTCCTTTTACACTGGCCAATTATTGAGCAAACGAGCGTTCACAGAACGCTTGTTGCAGATAATTGCCCTGTGTAAACAGTGCAACGATCAGCCGATGTATGAGCTCGTTCATCGGCGGATTGTAAAGTTTTAAATGCCTTAAATATCATCGGTCAGCTGCACATTCCCTGGGTAAACAGAGGGATGTTCTGCCGATATGATAGAAATGTATGGGGATGAGCGGTCGTAATAACTAGCGCTCGTCCCCATACTAGCTCCTTGTGAAAGGAGAAAACGAGCGCCGATCAACGAGCCATCTCATTGGTCGGCACTCGTTTACACGGGCCACACCGGTCTATATAAAAATAGGAATTCAGGAGAAAACAGCTCCGGCTTTTCAGACGTAATGGCATGTTGCAGGCGCTTTTCACTGCGTCCATTACGGACATAATTGGAGCTGTTTTTCCATGGTGTCAATGGAAAATTACTCCAATTACGTCTCAAGAAGTGACAGGCACTTCCGACGCGGGCGTCTTTTTTACTGACAGTCGGCACAGTACATCGTAAAACCCATTCAAATGAATGGGCAGATGTGTGCCGACGCTTTGGAGCCGTATTTTCGGACGTAATTCGGGGCTAAAACGCCCGAATTACGTCCGTATATAGGGTGTGTGAACCCAGCCTAACTGGGGAAAAAAGCCCTGTTAAAGTGACTATTGTCACTGTTAGGGTATGTGCACACGGCAGCGTCCAATACGCCTGAAATTACGGAGCTGTTTTCAGGCGAAAACTGCTCCTGAATTTCAGACGTAATTGCTCGTACTCGCTTTTTTTGCGGCGTCAATTACGGACGTAATTGGAGCTGTTTTTCAATGGAGTCAATGGCTCCAATTAAGTCTCAAGAAGTGACATGCACTTCTTTGACGCAGGCGTCTTTTTACGCGCAGTCTTTTGACAGCGGCGCGTAAAAAGCCTGTGTGCACAGAACATCGTAACCCCATTGATTTCAATGGGCAGATGTTTGCCGGCGGTTTGGAGCCGTATTTTCAGACGTAATTCGAGGCGTAAAACGCCTGAATTACGTCCGTAAATAGGGCGTGCGCACATACCCTTAGGGATACAGACCTCAGACCCCCTAAATACAGGCCCCAGACCCCTTAAACTAATACAGACACCAAACCTCCTAAATAAAGACCAGACCCCCCAAATACAGTCCCCAAACCAGGCCCCCTAAATACAGACCCCACATCAGACCCCCTATATACAGACCCCTTAAACAAATCCATCCCCTTATACTTACATTGCAGCTCGCCTCAGTCTTCTCTGTGGTATTTTGCTGCTGCTCATGGGCGGTCATGTGACCAGCAGGTCCCCAAACAGTAGTAAGAACTTCAGAGATGAGGTCATGTGACCTTATGTCTAAAGGTCCTTTTGCAGGACATATACAATGCGATTCGCGGCAAAAACGTGACAAAACTACATTGTACTTTGGGCGGCCACACAAAACACCCTATGTTGATCCGACATTGCTGGCACGGATATTGTTTTAGTTATTTACGTCTGAACACTAGGCTTGTAATATTGCAGAATACTTTTTTTGGCAATAATTATATTTTGCTTTTATGAATATTTTATGTCCAAACAGGTGCTGGCTCGTTTTCATTATTTAGGGAAAGTGATTAGTGAAAGAGCAAACAAAGTTGCTGGGTGAGACTGAAAACGTCAAGAACAGAAATGACAGCAGATGAACCTTCACAGTGCTATAGAGATAACGCAAACGGAACCTAGAACGTCAGTTTTAAATAGAAATGGTTTGTCTTGAGGCCATTTTATGAACTACACATTGTAGTTTTTAATCTACAACTCAGGTTTTTTGTTTTTTTTAAAGAGGCTCTGTCACCAGATTTTGCAGCCCCTATCTGCTATTGCAGCAGATCGGCGCTGAAATGTAGATAAGAGTAACGTTTTTATTTTTAAAAAACGAGCATTTTTGGCCAAGTTATGACCATTTTTGTATTTATGCAAATGAGGCTTTCTAAAGTACAACTGGGCGTGTTTAACCCCTTCCCGCAATTGGGCGTAACTGTACGTCCAAATTCCAAGTGAGTTCCCGCATTCGGGCGTACAGTTACGCCCTGCAGATAAAGCGAGCACAGGAGCTGTGCGCGCTTTATCTTCAGCGGTTGTCAGCTGTTATATACAGCTGACATGAAGCTGCAATGGCTGCGATGGCTGTTACCGCCGATCGCAGCCATTTAACCCCTTCAATGCGGCTGTCAATGACGTCCGCCGCATTGAAGTGGTTTACAGAGGGAGGGAGCGCCCTCTGTACTCCCCGCGATGGATCGTGGGTGGCGATTGTTACTATGGCAACCAGGAAGCTATTACTAGGCTTCCTGGTTGCCAAGGTACGGAAGCCTATTAGGTCCTGCCCGAGGCTGGACCTAATCGGCTAACTGTCAAATGAAAAATGACAGTTACGATGCACTGCACTACATAAGTAGTGCAGTGCATCGTACCGGGGATCAGAAGACCAGATCTTCAAGTCCCCAGGTCAGTGTAAAAGAAAAAGTGAAAAATGTAAAAAAAAATGTGAAAGAAAAATAAATAAAAGTTAATAAATAAATAATAAAAACAACACTTGCTCTGTTTCCCTGATCAACTCCTTTATTATTAGAAAAAAAATGAAAACATGAAAAAAAACTATACATAATAGGTATCGCCGCGTTCAGGACGGCCTGATCTATAAAAATATCACATTATTTTTACCGCACGGTGAACACCGTAAATTTTTTTAATAAAAAACAATGACCGTATTTTATTTTTTGGTCATCTTGTCTCAAAATTTTTTTAATAAAAAGTGATCAAAAATTTGCAAGTAACGCAAAATGGTACCAATAGAGACTACAGTTCGTCACGCATAAAACAAGCCGTCCCGCAGCGATATCAACTAAAAAATAAAAAAAGTTATGGCTGTCAGAAAATGGCGACACTAAAACATGATTTTTTTAGAAGAGAGTATTTTTATGTTGTTTATACTGCACGGTGAACACTGTAAAAAAAAACAAAAAAGAAACGTGCTAGCATTGCTGTTTTTTGGTTTCCTCGTCTCCCAAAAAATGGAATAAATAGTGATAAAAAAAAAATAAAATAAATCGCATGTACCCCAAAATGGAACCAATAAAAACTACAGCTCGTTCCACAAAAAACGCGCCCTCACACAGCTCCGTCACCGGAAAAATAACACGTTATGACTCTCAAAACGCAATGTTGCAAAATGATGCTAAATGACGGCCCAGACTCATTTTTAGGTCCAGTAGAATTTCACTAAATACCCCACATCGTCATTTGCTGGACCCTCCAGCTGGACCCCATGGACGCAGCGGTGATGAGGAAACTTTAGGGCCTTGTGCGGCTTATAGGGCTGGTGAAGAAGTCAAAGATTAGGCAATACTGGAGCGCAGATATTTTGTATAATACCCAATAAACCCGGCCTGTGCATAAAGGATTGGTTCAAAGCGAACCACACCAATCCACTGATTATTCATTCACCCCATTATTACATCATACTATTATGACCTGATGTACTCCGCACAGTGTACATATACCCTGATGTACTCCGCCCAGCTTACATATGCCCCCACATTATAAGATAAAATACCACTAAAACACCAAGCAAAATCTGCGCTTCAAAAGCCAAATGGTGGTCCAACTGAGCCTGGCAGTGTGCCCAAACTGCAATTTATGACCACATATGGGGTATTAATGTATTCTGGAGAACCCGCTTAACAATTTATGGGATGTGTGTCTACGGTGGTACAAGCTGGGCACAACACATTGGGCACTGAAATGGCATATCTGTGGAAAACAGCAATTTTCAATCTGCAACATCTATTGTTTACTCATTTTTGCAAAAGACTTGTGCGGTCAAAATGCTCACTACACCCCTAGATCAATTCTTTGAGGGATCTAGTTTCCAAAACGGGGTAATTTATCGGGGGTACCACTGTACTGGTACTATAGCTCAATGCAACATGGGGTCAAAAAACGAATCTTGTAAAATCTCCACTCCAAATACTAAATGTCGCTCCTTCCCTTTAGATCCTTGCTGTGTGTCCAAATAGCAGTTTATGACCACATGTTTGGTATTTCCGTACTCTGCAGAAGTTGCTTTACAAATGTTACGGTGCTTTTTCTCCTTTATTTGATGAGAAAATGAAAAATTTTGAACTAATGCTGCGTCTTATTGGAAAATAATGTAATTTTTCATTTTCACTGCCCATTTCTAATAAAATATATGAGACACCTGTGGGGTCAAAATGCTCACTACCCCCTTAGATGAATTCCTCAATGGGTGTAGTTTGCCAAATGGAGACACTTTTTTTGCACTGTACTGGTACCTTAGGAGCTTTACAAATGCGACATGGTGCCGAGAAATCAAACCAGCAAAATCTTCTCTCCAAAAGCCAAATGGCGCTCCTTCCCTTCTGAGCCGTGATGTGTATTCATACAGTACTTTATTACCACATATGGGGTATTTCCGTACTCTGGAGAAGTTGCTTTACAAATGTTACGGTGCTTTTCATCATTTATTTGTTGAAAAAAATAAAAATTTTGAGGTAAAGCTACATCTTATTGGAAAATAATGTGATTTTTCATTTTCACTGCCCAATTCTAATGAAATCTATGAAACACCTGTGGGGTCAAAATGCTCACTACACCCCTAGATTAATTGCTCAATGGGTGTAGTTTGCCAAATGGAGTCAGTCACTTTTGGGTAGTTTCCACTGTACTGCTACCTAAGGGGCTTTGCAAAAGCGACATGGCACAGAAAAACCAATCCAGCAAAATCTGCTCTCCAAAAGCCAAATGGCGCTCCTTCCCTTCTGAGCCGTGATGTGTATTCATACAGTACTTTATTACCACATATGGGGTATTTCCGTACTCTGGAGACGTTGCTTTACAAATGTTACAGTGATTTTTCTCCTTTATTTGATGAGAAAATGAAACATTTTTACCTAAAGCTACGTCTTAGTGGAAAAAAATTGACATTTTTCATGTTTACTGCCCAATTCTAATGAAATCTATGAAACACCCGGGGGGTCTAAATGCTCACTACACCCCTAGTTGAATTCCTTTAGGGGTGTAGTTTCCCAAATGGAGTCACTTTTGGGGGTTTCCACTGTACTGGTACCTTAGGAGCTTTACAAATGCGACATGGTGCCAAGAAATCAAACCAGCAAAACCTACTCCAAAAGCTAAATGGCGTGCCTTCCCTTCTGAGTCCTGCCGCTTCCCCAAACAGCAGTTTATGACCACATGTTTGGTATTTCCGTACTCTGCAGAAGTTGCTTTACAAATGTTGGGGTGCTTTTCATCATTTATTTGTTGAAAAAAATAAAAATTTTGAGGTAAAACTACATCTTATTGGAAAATAATGTAATTTTTCATTTTCACTGCCCAATTCTAATGAAATCTATGAAACACCTGTGGGGTCAAAATGCTCATTACACCCCTAGATGAATTCCTCAAGGGGTGTCGTTTCCTAAATGGAGTCACTTTTGGGGGGGTTTCCACTGTACTGGTACCTTAGGAGCTTTACAAATGCGACATGGTGCAGAGAAACCAATCCAGCAAAATCAGCGCTCCAAAAGCTAAATGGCGTGCCTTCCCTTCAGAGTCCTGCCGCTTGCCCAAACAGCAGTTTATGACCATATGTTTGGTATATCTGTACTCTGGAGAAGTTGGTTTACAAATGTTGGGGTGATTTCCTCATTTATTTGTTGAAAAAAATAATTTTTTTTAGGTAAAACTACATCTTATTGGAAAATAATGTAATTTTTCATTTTCACTGCCCAATTCTAATGTAATCTATGAAACACCTGTGGGGTCAAAATGCTCACTACACCCCTAGATGAATTCCTCAAGCGGTGTGGTTTCCAAAATGGGGTATTTTTTGGGGTGTTCCCTTTATTTTTGCATCACAAGACCTCTTCTAACCTGACATGGTGCCTGAAATATAATTTAATAAAAGGAACGCCCAAAAATCCACTAGGTGCTCCTTTGCTTCTGGGGCCTTTGTTTCAGGCCCGTAGCACACTAGGGCCACATGTGGGATATTTCTAAAAACTTCAGAATCAGTGCAATAAATATTCAGTTGTGTTTCTCTGGTAAAAACCTTCAGTATTACAGGAAAAATTGATTAAAATGGAATTTCTGCAAAAAAAAAAAAAAAGAAATTTGCTAATTTCCCTCCACTTTGCTTTAATTCCTGTGAAACGCATAAAGGGTTAAGAAACTTTCTAAATGCTGTTTTGAATACTTTAAGGGGTGCAGTTTTTAAAATGGGGTGATTTGTGGGGTTCCTAATATATAAGGCCCTCAAAGCCACTTCAGAACTGAACTGGTCCCTAAAAAAATAGGCTTTTGAAATTTTCTTGAAAATTTGAGAAATTGCTGCTAAACTTATAAGCCTTGTAACGTCCTAGAAAAATAAAAGGATGTTCAAAAAATGATGCCAATCTAAAGTAGACATATGGGAAATGTTAGCTAGTAACTATTTTGTGTGGTATAACCATCTGTATTACAAGCAGATACATTTGAATTTAGAAAATTCTAATTTTTTGCAAATTTTCTCAAAATTTTGGTGTTTTTCACACAAAAATATTGAATATATCGACCAAATTTTTTCACTAACTTAAAGTACAATATGTCACGAGAAAAAAATCTCAGAATCGCTTGGATAGGTAAAAGCATTCCCAAGTTATTACCACATATAGTAACACATGTCAGATTTAAAAAATGAGGCTGTGTCATTTGGTCCAAAAGTGGCTGGGTCCTGAAGGGGTTAAAGTAAAAGTCCAACTGGGCGTGTATTGTGTGTGTTACATCTGGGCGTGTTTACTTCTTTTAATAGCTGGGCGTTCTGACGAGAAGTATCATCCACTTCTCTTCAGAACGCCCAGCTTCTTGCAGTGCAGACACGCGTGTTCGAGAGATCACGCTGTGTCGTCACTCACTTCCTGCCCCAGGTCCTGCATCGTGTCGGACGAGCGAGGACAAATCGGCACCAGAGGCTACAGTTGATTCTGCAGCAGCATCGGCGTTTGCAGGTAAGTCGATGTAGCTACTTACCTGCAAACGCCGATGCTGCTGCAGAATCAACTGTAGCCTCTGGTGCCGATGTGGCCGACACGATGCAGGACCTGGGGCAGGAAGTGAGTGACGTCACAGCGTGATCTCTCGAGAACACGGCTGTGTCTGCACTGCCAGAAGCTGGGTGGTAACGAACAGAAGTGGATGATGCTGATTCGTCAGCATCATACACTCCCATTCCTAACGCCCAGCTAGTAAAAGAAGTAAAAACGCCCCGATGTACACACATAATACACGCCCAGTTGTACTTTAGCAAGCCTCATTTGCATAAATACAAAAATGGTCATAACTTGGCCAAAAATGCTTGTTTTTTAAAAATAAAAACGTTACTGTAATCTACATTGCAGCGCCCATCTGCTGCAATAGCAGATAGGGGTTGAAAAATCTGGTGACAGAGCCTCTTTAAGTAACTACGACCACTGTGCACTGAATATGTCGTGTGTGTGGACAGCGCCGCAGGTTCCTGGAACCACATAGTTAGGCCCCATGCACACAACCGTAGATTTCGACCGTAGATTTCGTAATTACAGACCCATTAATTTCTATGGCTGAAGGACACCTTCCCGTATATATACCATAGAAATCTTCTGTAAAAAATAGGACATGTCCTATTTTTTATATTACGGACCGTGCTCCCATACTTTATAATGGGAACACTACCCGCAAACGTAGATGGCTGTCCACGGCGGCCGTGCCCGTAATAACGGACCGTGATTACGGGTATGGTCGTGTGCCTGGGGCTTTAGATAGAAATAATCACGAATAGCCTTGTGGATATGTACCGGCAATGATAGTCTTTGCTCAATGATCCTGCCACACAGTCCATGAGTATGATATAGAAGAGCTTCTCCAGAAATAGTTTAAACGGAGGGGCGGTGGGGTGGAGCCAGGCTTGTACGCTCATATTTATGTATGGTAGGGCTACATGGCGACTTTGGCCGCGACACAGGTTGCACAACCAAAGTAAATGTGACCACTACACGTCAGTCGCAAGTAACCGAAACCTGATGGATTTTATGCGACTGTCGCATCGCGGCAACCTGCGGGTTGCAACGCGGCCTCATTCACTTGTTTCTTACCTGAAACGCAGGGCGACACAGCGATCTTTGGTCATGCGAACTGTGTCGTGGCCAAAGTCACCATGTAGCCCCGGCCTTATTCCCAATCACACATATACATGGTTATTAAGAATTCATAAATCCACAAACATTGTACACTTTAATGCTGCTATATTACAAGAACAGCCTGTGTGAACCTGGCCTAAAAATGTCCTTTATTTACTCATC
This sequence comes from Rhinoderma darwinii, assembly GCF_050947455.1. Taxonomy (NCBI): domain Eukaryota; kingdom Metazoa; phylum Chordata; class Amphibia; order Anura; family Rhinodermatidae; genus Rhinoderma; species Rhinoderma darwinii. The sequence continues at coordinate 59,100,045 of NC_134698.1, forward strand.
TTCTTCCTTGCGCTCTGCTGTATAAAGGGCGACGGTAAATTCAGAATGATATTTACCTTTTGTTAATGAAAATCTATAGGAGATAAAGCTCAGCTCAGTAAATATGGAGAGAGGATCAGAGAAGGGAGCGGGGGGGCCTGGAAACCTGCAGGGGATGAGAAGAGAGGGGGGGGGGCTGGAAACCTGCAGGGGGTGGAGCTGTGATGCCAGTTGATGAGGTAAAGGAGGCAGAAGAGAATCACTTGTGAGGTAACAATATAAAGTCATTATACAGAGTCTGACAGGGAAACTCACTCATAATTGATGTCCAATACAGTAATTAGGGGAAACTTTATAAGATATTACTGTGGTTACATCAGGGGGAGTACCTAGAAATCATGGGGCCCGATGAGAGATTCACAAAATGGATCATTTCTGCCAGCCAGAAGATGATAGACAGACAGACAGACAGACAGACAGACAGACAGACAGACAGTCAGACAGTCAGACAGACAGAGACAGAGACAGACAGAGACAGACAGAGACAGAGACAGACAGACACAGACAGAGACAGACAGAGACAGTAAAATAACAAATATGATCACATTCACCTTTTAAAATTCCTGGCTGCTCCAGTGCCGGCTGCCACATGCTCCTGACGTATACGTTAAACGTAGTGACAGATGCCCAACAATGTCATCTGTCACACAAACTATAATGGTATCCGTTTAACGGGCAGATCCGTCATTATCTATCATGACCCTTTATATGACATATCTGTTAAAATATAGTCTATGGGTGACGGACGTTACTGTTTAACCCACCTGTCACTCATAGGCTAGGATGGTGTGCGTTTAACAGGTACGTCCTGAAAAGCTATTCAAAATCAGCGCTAAATAACGCTGTGTGAACTACCCCTTAGCGTGTATGTTGGGAACTTTACTGATGACCTCACGTTTTTATGTTTTACGTTTAGTGTGTACAACGGCCTTGGCTGGACCAAGCAAGTCCATAGCATGATCTCGATCACTGGATCACTTTATGTGTGTAACTAAAAAAGTAAAAAAAAAACAAAAGGTGGATGTTTAGAGACAGCTTCTCTGTATGATTAGTCTTTATTAAAAAATAAAGTTACACCAAACACACTGACAGGTTTACATATATCTAAAAAAAAATAAAAAAATGCCCCCCAAAGGTTTACATAGCCTTTAAAGTCAAGGGGTTTCGTGATGCAACGGAACCGGCGCTTCCGGTATTTTCTATTACTATAATACATTATTACAGTAGCAACAAATTAAAATGAGATTTTAACAAATCTCATCCACACGCTGCGTAAATACTGAGTGGAAAAACCGCTCAGAAATCGACATGCGGTGCAGAATTTTATTCCGCAGCATGTCAATTGTATTTACATAAACACTGCTTATTTGTTGCAGGTTTTCCCTATTGAATTCAATGGGAGGTAAATCCCGCAACAAATAGCAGTTGCTACGTTTTTTTGCGGCGGAATTTCAGCGATTCTGCTGCAAAAAAAACGCAACTCAGAAAGAAGAAACAAATCTTATACTTACCCAGAAGTCTGTGTGTTTTTTCCTCCAGGCGGCCTCCTGGGACGAAGTCTCATCCCATGTAACCGCTGCAGCCAATCACAGGATGCAGCGGCCTCCCGGGAAGAAACATCATTCCAGGACGCCGGCTAAACGCTGCAGTTTTCCGCAGCGGACATTCCGGGCGAAAAACGTTCAGCTGCATGTGGATCAAATTTTTGTAATCTCAGCCACTTGCCTGCAACAGTTTTCCTCCCGAACATTCAGATGACAAATCAGCAACAAATCCCCTATTTGTGTAGGGGGCCCTACTGTTATTTTCTGTAGTTAGAACTGAAACCTAGTCTTTAGAAGTCATTGATTTACATAGACTGGCGTTTCATACGCCAGTCGAAAACCAAAATACGTTGAAGTAAGACGCAATAAATTTATTAGGCAAGCAAATTTGGAGCATCCCAGCAAATCCCAGCAAGTTTTCACAGGATTCGATGTACTAAATACTATAGTTGGGAGACATGTTGATTTAAAGTATATGGTGCCCTCTAGTGTTCACTTTAGAGAAGTGTTTAAAATAGGTTCACAATTGTTCGTATTCGCACCTCCAAAACATCCACATGCTCAAAAGTCAAGAGAACATACTATTTTTTGTGTGCTTTGGTCGTTATAATAATTTATTATACTGTCCAGATATGCCATTGCAGTGAAAATCATTTTAGAAAATCATTTTTATCAAAAAGCGGCTGTAAGCTGCATGTGCTTAAAATCATGTACCAGGACCTGTGTACTGTGGTTTTGTCATTTACCATTGTATTTCGTCCATTCATAGAACCATTTCTTTAAATCGAAAAAGAAAAACAAAGAAAGAAAGAATCGTTACACAGCGTATCCACCGTGGCGGGCGTAGGGGAATTCCGGCCGAAAAACCGCACCAAATGGTGGTGCATTTTTTTCGGACGGAATGTCCGCTGCGGAAAACTGCACGTTTAAAGAAAACAAACAAAAACACATATTTACCCTCGGACGTCCTGCAGCCCGGCCTCCTGGGATGACGTTTAATCCCATGTCACCGCTGCAGCCTGTTATTGGCTGTAGCGGTCACATGGGATGAAACGTCACTCCGGGAGGCCGGCCTGAATGATGCACAGAATTCTGGGTACGTTTTTTTTTTTCGGAGTTGCGCCTTTTGCAGCGGAATCGCAGCTTTTCCGCCGCAAAAACTGCAACATCTGCTATTTGTTGCAGGTTTTACCTCCCCATTGAATTCAAAAGGATCCGTGGGAAAATAGGACATGTCCGTTCTTTTCACACATCACGTATCCCTCCATAGACTCTCTACCATGGTGGATGCATGACATCGCGTCCCGCAGCGCTGAGCACGGATGCACCTCGGATGTGGAAAACTGCAGTTTTTCACGTCCAAGATGCACAGCGCTCGTGTGAATCAGGCCTAACTGCGATCAATGCAAGACCATTTTTTCTTTACTTTTAGGCACATTACTAATGAATATACCTTAGTACTCTTGAAGAACCTATTACTCATCTGAGCATTTTGCCAATGTATACCACTTACGAAAGGCTGCAACGTATGCCCCCAAATAGGCATAAGTCACACAAAGGGACACACAAAAAAGAAATAATAGGGGAGAAAAAAAAAAGTGTATGCTTGGCAGCTCCCTTCTGGCTTATCACTGCCTGGTACATCTTGATTGATTATTTGTGTATAGGGAGAGACCTGTCAATCATAGTGAGTCAGGTGGGGAGCTGTCCAGTAGACACTTCTCCCCAAGCCTGGCACTTAACACTGGTCATTAGACAGTGTTGAAACTATGCTCTCAAAATCACTAAATAATGCTGCCCATGTCTCTTGCTGCAGCAAAATATAAAGGACTTATAGCCACACCTAAAAGAGGACCAGTCAACAGTAAGAGAGGCCGCAATTCTATTAATGATTATAACTTAAGGCCCTGTAATTTAAAGGGGTTGTATAGGATTAGAAAAACAGTGCCACACCTGTCCATGGGTTGTGCCTGGTATTGCAGGTCAGCTCCATCGGTATTGCTGAGCTGCAATACCACACACAGCCTGTGGACAGCTCTAGAAAGCGCCCATATTTTTTTAATCCTATACAACCCCTTGTTCTTGTAGACAACAGAATTAGGCTGGATTCACATTAGCGTGTGTGTTTTGCGCACGCAAAAAACGCTGCGTTTTGCGTGCGCAAAAGGCACTTAACAGCTCCGTGTGTCATGATCATATGGTGCGCGCCTGCGTGCTTTTCGCGCAGCCGCCATCATTATGACACTGTTTGGATGTTTGTAAACAGAAAAGCACGTGGTGCTTTTCTGTTTTCATTCATACTTTTCACTGCGTAATTTTCATGCACCCATTGACTTCAATGGGTGCGTGATGCGCGAAATACGCACAAAGAACGGACATGTCGTGAGTTTTACGCAGCGGACTCACGCTGCGCAAAAATCACTGACTGTCTGCACGACCCCATAGACTAATATAAGTCCGTGTGTGGCGCGTGAAAATCACGCGCATTGCACGGACGTATATCAGGTTCGTCTGAATAAGCCCTTCGGGTGAAGATTTTACGGATATAATTCTGAAGTATGTCTAACGCTGTTCTGCTGAATGCAGGTGTCATTTTGTTTGAACTTTGCACATGCTCAGTTGTAATGTTGAATGTAAAGGGTGTCAGTAGTGGCCCGCGGTGTGCAATGTATATACAGGTTATATAATAAAATAAAAATATGTACAAACATACACCTATGTCCATGCTTTCATTTCAGTCTCTCAACCATTGGCTGCAGCCAGTCAGTCACTTGACACATCATTGAGCCTGGCTTATCCTTATACCTGTCAGTAGAACATTACTTTGCAATGACCGGTCTATAGAAACAAAAATTAGAACCAAAAACCAGGTGACAGGTTCATTTTTAGCTGGCCATACACTAGTAACTTTAGACTGCCCTATGGTGAAGAACTTCTCATTAATAGATGGTCTGAAAAGGTTTCATCTTGAACAACATATACATCACGTCGAAAAATTGCTGACATTGCATAATTGATATCTGCATTGGTGGATTCAATGAATGTTGATGAGGGCACAGCAGTGAATTATATGGCTCATCTTTATACCCAACTCTCAACCGAATTATAAACTAAAATGACAAATCCTCAAACGTGGTACAAAATGCCCCATAGCTTCAGTGTTGTATTTAGGGCCACCATCATGGCAGTACCACTGGTAGTCCTGTCAGGGTACCGGACAAAAAAAGAAAGAACAGAGGCCCACGAGCTTGACAGCTCGCAGGCCCGCCCACACTGTTCACCGCTGCCGCCCAAAGTTAATTTTGAGAAAGAAGTAGGCCCCATTATATTGCAGGGCCCGTTCGCTTCTCCAAAGTAACACACACTGGACTCTTTTTCATAAGACTGACGATGGGTAGCGTCACGACGCTATGTGTGACGGCACTTAACGTTAGGACGTCGCCTGAATGTAGTAGAGGCGCCTGAAGAGAAAGCGCCCAGGCGGATGTGGAGGAAACAGGACCCGGGAATGGTAAGTACATAGGGGGTCTAGATTTTTTTTGGGGGGGGAGGATCTGCTCTGGGGTGTTCATTTATGGCTCTGATTGGGGTGTAAATTAAATTAGGGGACTGAATTTAGTGAACAGGTTGGGATTCTGAAATAATTTATGGGTCTGGCCTGGGGTCTGAATTAATGTAAGGGTCTTTTTTGGTGTGTAAATTAATTTAGGGGTCTGGTCGGGAGACTGAATTAAGAAGGTTATCTGTTTGTGGGTATAAATTAATTTTGGCGTCTGAATCAGGGGATTTTGAATTAATTTAAGGGTCTGGTCAGGGGTATGAATTCATTTTGTATTTGGTGTCTACGCAGGGGACGTGTGTGCGATGTGTTAGGAGGAGGTGAAGACTTCGTCCGGCGTGCCGTGGCGGTGGAAGATCATAGAGTCTGCAGAAGCCAGAAGCAGCAGCCCACTCTGCAACTTGGTAAGTGAATCTTCTATGTAAAAGCAGCAGCTTCATTGCAATGATTTTATTTTGTATTCATACTGTCTCTGTATCATTGTTTTTTTGGGCCGAATCAATAGCGTAGTCTACTACGCTATTGATTCCGTCGAAAAAACTGAAACCTTGCGGAACGGAGACAAAAGGGAAACTATTCGCAACGGAAGCGTTAACATTGAAATTAATGATAATGCAAACGGAAAGCTATGGTTTCCGTTCATGGGTTCCCCTGACAGAAAGGTCTGACGGAACTCCAACGCAGAGGTGAACGAAGCCTAAATTGCAATAAAAAGTATAATTTATGTAATATTTTGTCTTTTTGACACAAAAGTATACAACAACAACAAACTTCTAGCTCTAGAGATAAATTGTAAGAATTCTTGACCACTAGATGTCCTCCTGCACTTAGAGGTTAAATCCAATGCTTATATAGTTCAAAACTGTGTGGAGATCAACATGTTACATTTTAATACTATTATATGGAACGTGCGTTTTTTTTATGGCTTTTTTGAGTCCTATAGAGAAGCCTATGGGAAAAATGCCTAAAAAAACCACCAAGACAAACCTATACCCAGATGATGCTACGTAAAAAATTTAAATGCAGTTGTATATTTCATTTTGTATTTTACTATAGATGCTAATGTAACATCTGGCTGCACTAAAAAGCGCTCAAATAACGCAGTTAAAAACATTATTAAAAAAACACCATGAAAAAACGCACAAAATACTGTGTATGAATCCAGCCTGTTCGTTTTTTGGAGCCGTTTTTGGTGCGGTTTTTCCATGGACACAATGAAAAACTACTCCAAAAACAGCTCAAGAAGGGACATGCTCATTTTTACGCGCTGTTTTGTAAAGCAGCAGCGTAAAAAAAAAAACGCTCTGTCTGAAGTAAACAGTTTTTTCCATTGAATTCAATGGGCAGATGTTTGTAGGCATTTAGCTAGCATTTTTCAAGGTGTATTTCGAGGTGTTTACGCCCTAAAATACGCCTGATGGTGACATCTCCTCTGAAAAATGCAGCAATTCTGTCCACTTTCCGCAGCAGGAATGGACATGCTGCGGTCTAAAAAATACGCACGGCAGGTCAATTTCTGCTCTGAATATTTACGCATTATGTGGATGGGATTTGTTAAATTTCACCCACTTTGCTGCTACTGTATTCTGCTACGTATTTTCCATCTGCAATTTCGGATGAAAAATACGCAGCAATTGCGTTACGTGTGGACAAGCCCTCAGGGTATGTGCACACGCAAAATCAAACACCGGAAAATACAGAGCTGTTTTCAAGGGAAAACAGCTCCTGATTTTCAGACGTTTAAGCCACTTGCGTTTTCCACGGCCGTTTTTTGGAGCTGTTTTTCTATGGCTCCAAAAACGGCTCAAAAAGTGACATGAACTTGTTTTTCGCAGGCGTCTTTTTACACGCCGTTTTTTGAGGCGTAAAATAACTCTCCGTTGGAACAGAACGCCGTATTTCTCATTGAAATCGGTGGGCAGATGTTTGTAGGCGTTCTGCTTCCGTTTTTCAGACGTTTTTCGAGGCGTAAACGCCCCGAAATACGCCTGAAAACACTACGTGTGCACATACCCTCACTGTTCCAAGGTCATTATGATTGATAGCAGTGGTTAAAATTTTTATTTGCAAGTTATTAGGAGTAAAGACAGATTCCCGGGGGAATCTTTTTGTCAATTTTTAACCTTGACGTTGTGCAATTTAGAATATAGTCCCTCCCTGAAAACTTTTGCTTTATTAATGAATCCCCCCAGCTATATTTTCATAAATGGTATTCACCTTGATGGTATAAGAACTTCTTTTGAGGTCCCAGTTCACCAGATCGTATTAAGTACTAGTGGAAGTCTATTACTGAGCGTACTATTCCACTTTCCCTATGAATCCTTGATTTAAAATTATCCATACTCCTTAACCCCTTGCCGCACCGGTATTGCAGTGCTTTAAGACACCGGGACGTACCGGTGCGTCCTGGCTAAAAACGGTCACCCTGTCAAAGGACAGGGTGGCAGAACTGTGCCATCAACTGTTTAGGACAGTTGATCGGCACAGTAAGATGGCAGGGGACCAATCACAGCGGTCCCCGGCCGGCGATCGCTGTGATTGGTCAGTCACAGCAGACTGACAAATCACAGCTCCTTGAGAATGTGTATGTGTTGGAGCTGGCTCAGAAGCTGAGCTAGTGCCATTACCGCTGGGTATCGGCTGTCCGACACCCCGCTGTAACGGCCAGGACGGGAGCTAGGCTCCGATCCGACCGATTAACCCCTTAGATGCAGCGATCAAAGCAATTGCTGCATCTAAGTGGCTTCTGGCCTGTTGGCAACCCTGATGGTTGCCATGAGCGCGGGTGTTAGCTTTTTGTCACAGCTGACACCCCGCTGTAATGACCAGGACCGGAGCTAGGCTCCGATCCTGCCGATTAACCCCTTAGATGCAGCGATTGCTGAATCTAGGTGGTTAAATCGCACCCTATGCTTGCTAATGGCGAAGCCTTATAGGCTTGCTGCCAGTGAATAGCAGACAGCTGTAATAAACTGCACTATGTAGGTAGTGCAGTGTATTACAATAGCGATCAGGGCTTCACATCTTCAAGTCCACTAGTGGGACAAAAAAAAAGTTACAACAACAAGTTAACAAAAAAAAAAAAAAAAGTTTCACGTTAAAAAAAAACTTTCCATAAAAAAGTCGATTTTCATTTTTGCTGACTAATTCCAATAAGTTTAGTAAAGAAATTGTGGGGTCAAAATGCTAACTATACCCCTAGATACCTTTCTCGAGGGGTGTAGTTTCCAAAATGGGGTCACATTTGGTGGGATTCCACTGTTTTGGCACCACAAGACTTCTTCAAACCTGACTTGGTGCCTAAAATATATTCTAAAAAAGGCAGCTCCAAAATCCACTAGGTTCTCCTTTGCTTCGGAGGCCCGTGTTTCAGTCCATTAGCACACTAGGTCCACATGTGGGATATTTCTAAAAAACTGCAGAATCCGGGCAATAAATATTGAATTCACTGAAGTGATATATGAGTAAAACGTATAACTTTTATTTCATAACTCTCTGAAAACAGGGGTACAATCACCACTGTGAAAAGCCCCACCATGTGCATTAAAAACGTATTAAACAAATACTCCAAGTCCTAATTCGTTTGTGAACCCTCTCTGACTGGGTATACTTCAAAGATACCAATATGGAATCAGCGTTTCAACATTGGTGTAACAGTGGATTAGACCCTAAAACACACCGGAGCCTGCCATAACTGCACCTAAATCTCCTGATGCTTAGGTACACAACAATACCACCGTTCCCTACGCTAAGATCCCTCACTTAACCTGACCCTACGCGTTTCAATACTTATCATCAGGGGTCTGTAGCTTGGTCACTCTGGCTAGGATGCCAGCGATATTTCTTCACCAGCAGATATTCTGCTGTACAACACGGAAGCATGCACGCATAGATGTCCTCCTAACAACTTTATTCATTTCTTGTATTCAATTTTGGTGAGAAATAATACTACTATCTTGTCTACCAGTGACACGCTATCCAACCTTCTGAAATGTTATTGAATATTATTTCTAATAAAGAAAATAGAGAGTATATTAAAGAGGCTCTGTCACCACATTATAAGTTCCCTATATTGTACATGATGTGATCGGCGCTGTAAAGTAGATTACAGCAGTGTTTATTTAGAAAAAAACTATCATTTTTTACGAAGTTATGACCTATATTAGCTTTATGCTAATGAGTTTCTTAATGGACAACTGGTGGTATTTTACTTTTTGACCAAGTGGGCGTTGTGGAGAGAAGTGTATGACGCTGACCAATCAGCGTCATACACTTCTCCCCATTCATTTACACAGCATATAGCTATATACAGTGAAGGAAATAAGTATTTGATCCCTTGCTGATTTTGTAAGTTTGCCCACTGTCAAAGACATGAACAGTCTAGAATTTTTAGGCTAGGTTAATTTTACCAGTGAGAGAGAGAGATAGATTATATAAAAAAACAAAAAAAAAAAAATACAGAAAATCACATTGTCAAAATTATATATATTTATTTGCATTGTGCACAGAGAAATAAGTATTTGATCCCTTTGGCAAACAAGACTTAATACTTGGTGGCAAACCCCTTGTTGGCAAGCACAGCAGTCAGACGTTTTTTGTAGTTGATGATGAGGTTTGCACACATGTTAGATGGAATTTTGGCCCACTCCTCTTTGCAGATCATCTGTAAATCATTAAGATTTCGAGGCTGTCGCTTGGCAACTCGGATCTTCAGCTCCCTCCATAAGTTTTCGATGGGATTAAGGTCTGGAGACTGGCTAGGCCACTCCATGACCTTAATGTGCTTTTTTTGAGTCACTCCTTTGTTGCCTTGGCTGTATGTTTCAGGTCATTGTCGTGCTGGAAGACCCAGCCACGAGCCATTTTTAATGTCCTGGTGGAGGGAAGGAGGTTGTCACTCAGGATTTGACGGTACATGGCTCCATCCATTCTCCCATTGATGCGGTGAAGTAGTCCTGTGCCCTTAGCAGAGAAACACCCCCAAAACATAATGTTTCCACCTTCATGCTTGACAGTGGGGACGGTGTTCTTTGGGTCATAGGCAGCATTTCTCTTCCTCCAAACACCGCGAGTTGAGTTAATGCCAAAGAGCTCAATTTTAGTCTCATCTGACCACAGCACCTTCTCCCAATCACTCTCAGAATCATCCAGATGTTCATTTGCAAACTTCAGACGGGCCTGTACATGTGCCTTCTTGAGCAGGGGGACCTTGCGGGCACTGCAGGATTTTAATCCATTACGGCGTAATGTGTTACCAATGGTTTTCTTGGTGACTGTGGTCCCAGCTGCCTTGAGATCATTAACAAGTTCCCCCGTGTAGTTTTCGGCTGAGCTCTCACCTTCCTCAGGATCAAGGATACCCCACGAGGTGAGATTTAGCATGGAGCCCCAGATCGATGTCGATTGACAGTCATTTTGTAGGTCTTCCATTTTCTTACTATTGCACCAACAGTTGTCTCCTTCTCACCCAGCATCTTACTTATGGTTTTGTAGCCCATTACAGCCATGTGCAGGTCTATGATCTTGTCCCTGACATCTTTAGAAAGCTCTTTGGTCTTGCCCATGTTGTAGAGGTTAGAGTCAGACTGATTCATTGAGTCTGTGGACAGGAGTCTTTTATACAGGTGACCATGTAAGACAGCTGTCTTTAATGCAGGCACCAAGTTGATTTGGAGCGTGTAACTGGTCTGGAGGAGGCTGAACTCTTAATGGTTGGTAGGGGATCAAATACTTATTTCTCTGTGCACAATACAAATAAATATATATAATTTTGACAATGTGATTTTCTGTTTTTTTAAAAAAATATAATCTATCTCTCACTGGTAAAATTAATCTAGCCTAAAAATTCTAGACTGTTCATGACTTTGACAGTGGGCAAACTTACAAAATCAGCAAGGGATCAAATACTTATTTCCTTCACTGTAGCTATATCGCTATGTGCAGCCACATACACTAACGTTACTGCAGTGTCCCGACAATGAATATACATTACCTCCAGCCAGGACGTGATGTGTATTCAGAATCCTGACACTTCGCTAACACAATCCCGACACTACAGCACAGCAAGTGTAATCTCGCGAGCTTACTCTGTAAACTGACATTTCAAACGAGATTACGCTTGCTGTGCTGTAGTGTCGTGATTGTGTTAGTGAAGTGTCAAAATTCTGAATACACATCACATCCTGGCTGGAGGTAATGTATAGCCCGTATGAACATACCCTTAGAGACACACAGGACCTGCCCTTAGCCAACCAGTCAGGTCACTTCACTGACTGATTCGGATGACTGAGAACAATAAAGCTGTAATAATGTATAGAGGCTACATATAAGCTGTATCGGAAAAACTAAAGAAAATTTAAAAAAAAAAATAAAAAATAAAAAAAAAAAAAGGGAAAAATTACAAATATTTCTAAATCACATAGTGGGCTTTATTCTGATAAAATAGCATTTTCACCGCGCTGCATCAAGTTAAATAAACAGAGCAGGGAGCTGTCAAATCTCCCTGCTCTCATCTGCCAGAGTTAGCTGAGGGCTGGGGTCGACCCTGCTCGAACGTGTGAGATCGATATTAGTATCGATCTCAACCGTTTAACCCCTCAGATGCGGCGCTCAATAGCGAGCGCCGCATCTGAGTGTTTTGGAAAGAGGGAGGGAGCTCCCTCTCATCCCACCGGCACCCAGCGATAACATCGCCGAGTGTCTGTGTCTCCGATGGCAGCCGGGGGCCTAATAAAGGCCCTGAGGTCTGCCTGTAGTAAATGACTGCTAGGTCATGCCAGAGGCCTAGCAGATGCCTGTCCGTTTTAAACGGGCAGGCAGTAATACACTGCAATACAGAAGTATTGCAGTGTATTATAAAAGCAATCGGATGATCGCATATTAAAGTCCCCTAGTGGGACTAGTATAAAAGTTTTAAAAAAAAGTTGAATGAAAAGTTAATTAAAAAAAAGTGAAAAAAATAAATAAATGAAAAACCCACTTTTTCCCCTTTACAAAATGCTTTAATATTAAAAAAAACACAATAAAGAAAAAAAAATTACATGTATTTGTTATCGCCGCGTCCGTAACGACCACGACTATAAAGCTATTACATTTAACCCGCACGGTGAACGCCGTAAAAATAAAATAAGAAACAATGGAAAATTGCGGTTTTCTGTGAATCCTGACTTTAAAAAAATATGCTAACAAATAAAAAATAAATCGCATCTACTCTAAAATGGTACCAATAAAAACTACACGTTGTCCTGCAAAAAAAAAAGCCCTCATACAACTGCATCGGCGGAACAATAAAAAAAAGTTATAGCTCTTCAAACATGGAGACACAAAAACAAATTATTTAGAAAAAAAAATAAAAAATAAGTGTTTTTACTGTGTAAGTAGTAAAACATACAAAATCTATACAAATTTGGTATCTTTGCAATCGTAACAACCCGCTGAATAAAGTTGTTGTGTTGTTATTTATACCACACGGTAAACGGCGTAGATTTAGGACGCAAAAAAGTGTGGCGAAATTTCAGGTTTTCTATCCCCCCCAAAAAAAGTTAATAAAAAGTTAATTAATAAATTATATGTACCCCAAAATGGTGCTATTAAAAAATATAAAACTTGTCCCGCAAAAAACAAGACCTTATACAGCTATGTCGATGCAAAAATAAAAAAAAGTTATAGTTCTTCCAATGGGATGATGAAAAAAAACGTAAAAAATGGCTTGGTCATTAGGGCCCAGAATGCAAGCAGGGGGAAGGGGTTAAGAATTGCCCCTTAAAGAGGCTCTGTCACCAGATTTTGCAACCCCTATCTGCTATTGCAGCAGATCGGCGCTGCAATGTAGATTAGAGTAACGTTTTTATTTTTAAAAAACGAGCATTTTTGGCCAAGTTATGACCATTTTCGTATTTATGCAAATGAGGCTTGCAAAAGTACAACTGGGCGTGTTGAAAAGTAAAAGTACAACTGGGCGTGTATTATGTGCGTACATCGGGGCGTGTTTACTACTATTACTAGCTGGGCGTTGTGTATAGAAGTGTCATCCACTTCTCTTCACAACGCCCAGCTTCTGGCAGTGCAGCACTGTGACGTCACTCACAGGTCCTGCATCGTGTCGGCACCAGAGGCTACACTTGATTCTGCAGCAGCATCAGCATTTGCAGGTAAGTAGCTACATCGACTTACCTGCAAACGCCGATGCTGCTGCAGAATCATCTGTAGCCTCTGGTGCCGACACGATGCAGGACCTGTGAGTGACGTCACAGTGCTGCACTGCCAGAAGCTGGGCGTTGTGAAGAGAAGTGGATGACACTTCTATACACAACGCCCAGCTAGTAAAAGTAGTAAACACGCCCCGATGTACGCACATAATACACGCCCAGTTGTACTTTTACTTTTCAACACGCCCAGTTGTACTTTTGCAAGCCTCATTTGCATAAATACGAAAATGGTCATAACTTGGCCAAAAATGCTCGTTTTTTAAAAATAAAAACGTTACTGTAATCTACATTGCAGCGCCGATCTGCTGCAATAGCAGATAGGGGTTGCAAAATCTGGTGACAGAGCCTCTTTAAGTCAATGACAAAGTAACATGGACCAATCATTTCTGCCCATGTCACTAGTGAGGGGAAGTGTTGAATGTATCTGTATATATAGAATTGGGCTGCTGATTTTAAGCACGGTGTATCAGTAATAATAGGATGCAACGGACCTTATTTCTGAATCACCAATGCCGCCAATCCTAAGGGCTCCCAAGCATCAATATTAAAGCTGATGCTTTGTGTTACTAAGTAGTAATCAAACGGGCGCATAATAGTCACACAGAATTTTTTTTATCTGTCCTAATCTTTGCTTAGTTCATGTAACAAAGTAGATCTTAATCTTATATTTTATGGGCAAACATTGATTAGAAACAAGAAGTTAAATGCCAAAGTAAGTGTGAAGTCTATAGGTAAAAGTAAAACTAGATGCAAACATGCAGAATTTGCCTCAAGTTAGACAGTATGGCCCAAAGTTTCAATATTCATTGGATAGGTAAAGAAGTTACTACTCTTTTATATTGGAATAACAAGTTTTTAGATACTAGATGAGTAAGAGTCCTTTTACACCGGCCAATTTTTGAGATCGCTAATTGATCGGCACTCGTTTGCTGCTTTTACAAGGAGATATGATCAGTAATGTTTGGGGACAAGCTATAGGTACCACGATCGCTCGTCCCAAATCAATGCCATCATGTCGGCAGCACATCTCCCTGTTTACACAGAAAAATGTGCTGCCAACAGCAATATTTTCTGCTGCATAAACGATACGATCATCCTATGAACGCTTGTTTGCCCAATCATTAGCCCACATAAAAGGGCCTTAACTCATGTTTTGAAAGTGTAAGTTGTCACATAAGTTAGCTGGAATGGTACGTGGTTATAAATCATGATATGAATCTAAATCTAGGTCTAAATCCTATCTCACATGTTGCAAAACTCAGTTTAGTCAAATAGAGCAAATGAAAGAGAGTGTCATAGTTAGGACTCTAGACAGCAACGTGGACTCACTGTGTCACTATTAGGCATGATTTACACGAGCGTGTGCGTTTTGCGCACGCAAAAAATGCTGCGTTTTGCGTGCGCAGAAGGCACTTAACAGCTGCGTGTGTCATCAGTGTATGATGCGCGGCTGCGAGATTTTCTCGCAGCCGCCATCAATTTGACACTCCGTTTGGATTTTGTAAACAGAAAAGCACGTGGTGCTTTTCTGTTTACATTCAGAGTTTGACAACTGTTGCGCGGTTCCGTGCGACCTGCATGGTTTTCACGCACCCATTGACTTCAATGGGTGCGTGATGCGCGAACAGCGCACAAAGAAAGGACATGTCGTGAGTTTTACGCAGCGCACTTGCGCTGCGCAAAATTCACGCACTGTCTGCACTGCCCCATAGCCTAATATAGGTGCATACGACACGCGTGAAAAGCACGCGCGTATATTACGCTCGTGTAAATGATGTCTTAGTTAGGGCTTTGGGGGGGGGGGGGCAAAAAATTGTGTTATTTTCACCTCAAATCGCCACTCACAGAGGCATGGACTTTGCGAAGTATATATACCATTCTGTGTCCATGTGTCATGACTGAAAGGATGAAGCTACTTCTATTATCTAATAAAATTCAAACTAATTACTCTCACCCACAAAGCTCTCCACAGTGCTGCACCTCCTTACATCTACTCCCTCATCTCTGTCTACCAATCTACTCGGGCTCTACGTTCTGCCAACGACCTTAGATTAAAATCCTCCATAATCCGAACCTCCCACTCCCATCTCCAAGATTTTTCTCGTGCTGCACCAGTCCTCTGGAACGCGCAACCCCAGACAATCAGATTAATTCCCAATATCCACAGTTTTAAACGTGCCCTGAAAACACATCTATTTAGAGAGGCCTATAACATTCCCTAATCTGACTCCTTTCCATGGCCCTCCTTTTAGATTAGTCAGCAGAATAAGATTCCCTCACACTCCTTCTCTTCATGTCCGTCATACACGGATACTGGCTGGTGACCGGCTCATGCAGCTTTATGTCACCACTGCATGTGTGTTGTTGCGCGAATCACGTGCGTCCCACGGAAGTGCTTCCGTGTGGTGCGCGTGATGCGCGAAAAACGCACAAATATAGGACATGTCGTGAGTTTTACGCAGCGGACTCAGGCTGCGTAAAAATCACGGACTGTCTGCACGGCCCCATAGGCTAATATAGGTCCGTGCGAGGCGCGTGAAAATCACGCGCGTTGCACGGACGTATTTTACGTTCGTCTGAATAAGCTCTAACAAAGCTTTATTTACAAACAAAAGGATGTTAGAATTTTAAATTTCCCATATGAAAGGTTTTGTGGTTATATCTTTAGTCACCGAAGATTACATACATTTCAATTTACTCCGTTATTCAACTTCTAAAGAGCTCCTAATGGGGCTGACCTTTAATGGTTAATTAGACACATGATAATGACACAGTTGTTAAATAATTGATATGTTCATCTAAATATCATAGAATTTCATATCATATAGTTCTTTACCAGATCAGTCATTTAGTTTAAGAAAAATATTAACTATAAATATGTTTTGTGTACAGGTTAGTGATTTACAGTATTTTACATAGCCACACGCAACTACAGTATATTCTTCATATACTCAACATACCTTGGCATTTTATGTAATGATTTACCATTAAAGTTATGAGTAAATTCATTCTGTAATATCACTATAAATTCCTAGAAATATTCAACCCCCTTCGGGCCTTTTCATGTTTTATTGTATAAAAAAAAACCAAAACATTGAATTGTGTAAGAACAATTTTTAAACTTATTCACCAGAAATACTGTTTAATGTCAAATGGAAAACAAATCTCTACAAAAGTAAACTATTTGTAATAATTATTAAATGTAAAATCAAAAAGTATATATCTAGATTATATAATTCTAGAGAAGATAGGGCTACTAGAACATCAAATAAACATTTGACTTATTTAATGGCATCTCTAAATAAATACATAATGTACATATAATATCCAGTAGCGTAGCTAGTGGTGGGGGGGGGGGGTGTGGCCCCAGGCCCACTGACATGGTGGGGCCCAGGGCCAGTCCCTCAGCGGTGGCGTGTCCCAGATTCAAGTGTATCTGCGTCCACAGGACGCACATACAGTTGAATTCAATGCTAGAGCACCGAGCCAACGACTCCTTGCTCCAGCATTCACTGTGTAATGTCAGCTCCAACTGTGAGCGGCGCGATGTAGTGACGTCATCGCGCCTGTCTGGGCAGAGCCACACACTGCACAGAGCGGAGGAGCAGAGGAATCTCATCCACTCGTCGTGGGAAAGGGGATAGGTAAATATTTTTTTTTATTTTTTTTTTATTAGGCACTATACTGTGTGGTGGCAGCTAAGGGGGCATTATACTGGGTATGTGGGGCTGTAATAGGAAAGTTTACTCTATTTAGGCAGCTTTGAAGGCATTATACTGTATGGGGCAGCTATAGGGGCATTATACTGTATGGGGGCAGTTATAGGAGCATTATACTGCATGGGGGCAGTTATTAGGGCATTATACTGTGTGGGAGCCACTAAGGGGTCATTATACTGTGTGAGGGCCACTAAGGGTCATTATACTGTGTGAGGGCCACTAAGGGGTCATACTGTGTGAGGGCCACTAAGGGGTCATTATACTGTGTGAGGGCCACTAAGGGGTCATTATACTGTGTGAGGGCCACTAAGGGGTCATTATACTATGTAGGGCAGCTATGGGAGCATTATTGTGTGGGGGCAACCATAGGGGCATTATCCTGTGTGGGAGCAGCTATAGGGGCATTATACTAGACAACGCTAAGGGGTCCCTAAAGTGTGTGGGGGCCCACTGGGTTGGGGCCCACTCTGAAGTGCTTCGGCCCCCCTTTGATATCAGAGGCGTAGCTAGGGGGTTTAGCAAATGCTGCCACTCATAAACCACATAAAACCACAATACAGTGCAAAAATACACCCTTCTTACAGGGACCACATAGTACTGTCATACTGAACACATAGCATGCTAGGCGGCATGAATAGATAATTTTAATATCCAAAATGGTCTAGGTGGGGTTTATGACTCAATGGTAACATCTCTGGGCGTCTCGAGTGGTGTATAGGGGTTAATGCATTGTACAGTATGTGATCAGATTGTATCCAGCGTCCTGTTATAGCTTTTTCTAGAATATGTATGGCACAAATTATAGCTCATTTTATGGTGGGGTAGGTATTCAGGTTACTTTAATGTTTTGTTTTTTTTGCTGCATCATCAGCTTGCTCCAGGGCAATTGCCCGATTTTCCTGCCCTTATGCTGGCCATGTCCCCTTCAAATTGATATTCATAAGAGGCACATATGGCAGTAATTACAGCCTTGAGTCTGTGTGGATTAGAGAGAGCACATTTTTAGCCTTTAAATTTGTCCTGTGTGTATGTTTTGCACATTATTTTAAACAATATGAAGTAAAAGTTATATTTTATAAAGCTCTATCATTATTCCAGTGATTCTTTACTAATTCTAAATAGAGTATTTATGCTATAAAAAACCTTTGGTGGAAGGAATAAAAATACCACCTGACATCTATTCATCATAAGGTAATCATCTGTATCTCCAGCTCATTGCTAATACCCTCAAATCCCTAGGGCTGGATGACCTCCCCGACAAAATAGCAGTTTCTGCATGGTCAGACACCCATCTAGTTCATTGACGCCAGGTAAAGAGATCAGTAGGCCACACCTCCACTCATATGTAGAATTCTAAAGAACGCTTACTCCAAATCCCCCCCCCCCTTCATTATTACACACCGCATGTATTCCTTCTCCTCTATCCCATCACCCTCCTGTTCCATCTGTCTTATGATAATCCCTCCATGGCTTCCATACCTTCAAAAACAGTGCCCTTGAGAAAGAATGCCAG
Organism: Rhinoderma darwinii; assembly: GCF_050947455.1. Classification (NCBI taxonomy): domain Eukaryota; kingdom Metazoa; phylum Chordata; class Amphibia; order Anura; family Rhinodermatidae; genus Rhinoderma; species Rhinoderma darwinii. The sequence goes on from NC_134698.1 coordinate 59,118,626, forward strand.
CCCACAAGCTCTTCCATCGAATGTAGTTGATGAACTTTGGACCACCACATATCTATGGATGGAGGGTGACATATAGATTTTTAAATTGCATTAGGGACATATTTTTTTATACTTAAAAACGAGGTTCTTAGCACACATTTTGATGAAATTGTGTGAGCCCACCTGCCACAACAAGGTGACCTCATAATGATGGGTCCCTGCACTTAACATTATATCTGTACAACAGTAGACTCCCCTGTCTCATGTGCCTAGGCCTATAAAATTTACTCAGGGTAGGTAGGAACCAGCTATATTCTGCTTTAATTAAAAAGGAATCTGTCACCAGGTTTATGCTGACCTATCTAAAGGCTGCATAAAGTAGTGTCAGAGACCCGGATTCAAATGCTACATAACGGACTTTCCACTGGTCGCTGATTGACAGCTTTGTCCTCATACTGTGCATGGGAAGAAAGTGGCCATTCAGCGGCGGGTGGGTAGGGCCAGACACAGTTCATAAATATTGAGGACTCCTGAGCGTGAGCTCATCATTGAGAGGTCTCCCGGCTCAGCTGGCGCTCAGGAGATGAACACAAATTTTATGACAACAATGGAACATTAGAAAGGTAAGTTATACACTGCTGGAATCGGGGTCTCTGGCACCACATTATCCTGTACCCAGATAGGGCAGCATAAACCTGGTGACAGATCTCTTTAAAAAAAAATGGTCTTGGACAAATGGAAGTTTACAACCAAGATGGAGGCAGTCATCCCCCCCCCCCCTCAGTACAAGGAGGAGGTACTGACTAACTTTGTCTTTTGCAAAGTTAAAAATAAATCAGCAAGTGGGAATTGGCAGCAAGATATGTGCAAACTTCGAAAATATGGATCATTTTAAGTTGTAAATCCTACCTAACCTGGAGTTTATTTTTTAGGCCGAGGCTTAAGAGAGAGGTGAATTTCCTGTTGTACAAATATAATATTTAGTGTATAATCCCATTGGCGCTAAGAACCTCACTTTTAGTATAGCAAATATGACAGTGAAGCAATTTTAAATAATCCATATTTTCAATGTTTTAATCTTTGTGTTTGTTTCACGTTGGTGTAGGTTCCTTGCCCTGCTCGATCAATGGTTTCCTTCTGTTCCGAACACATGATGGAGATGCATTGGGGCTCAGGGCACCAGGACACATACTGTTTATGGTGGACATGACCCATGGTAAATTCCTTTTGGCCATTGTGCTATGAAGAATTAACAATATTACATACCTCTCTATTCCTTCCTTGCTGGAATCAGTGCTTCCCACCCTGCATAAATCTGTCGCCTCATCTTATTTTAACTCCCTGGCGAGGCACCTCATCCACATGACTAAGATTGCTATGCCATTGGGAAAGAATGGTCATCCAACCCTGGACAAATAGTAATTGGATTTAGCCTTAATACATTGAATGGAGGAACATGGGTTTAACAAATGGTACATGCACACTTGGTGGGAATGGAAATGCTTTACTGACTCTCATACAAGGGACCATTTTTATTCTCTCCTCAGAGCTCTTAGCACTTTTCTGTAATCTAATAAAAAAAAAAATATATGGAGCTAAAGAGTGAATAGAACAGTTGATCTGCAAGTCAGTAGCTAGAACATATTTCAGGACCATGGACAGTGGCTAAACATTTTTATTGTCAGAAAACGATCTATTGTATTCATAAATATAAAAATTATAATTTAAAGTGTCACTACGTAAAATCCTAAAATATTCCAGTATTCACTTGACACAGAACATGCTCATAACACTCTTGTATTAGTTAATTAATGGTGTTACCTATCTTCACAGCTCCAAGAAGAACCTGTCACATTCATGCTGTCTTATCGGAGGGTACAATGAGTTAGTGACATGGCCAGTGATCTTAGGGTGATAAGTGTTTTAACTAAGCACTGCAATATTTTAAATATATTAGGACATAAAACTTGGCTTTGGGAGGGGTGTCCGATGGGCAGATACCCTCTGCCTTCCCCTACCCTGCCCCCCATGGCTGGATATACTGTACATGGATAGAGAGATAAATTTGTCTTGCTACAGTTGTATTGTTATAGCATGAAAGTTGCATGTAGTTGCTACATAATGTACTCTTATGGACTGCAACTGTTACGCGACCACATTTTTTGTAGCCCCAACCACAGATTTCCATTGTAGCACATGTTCAGACGACTCCTTTACATTTTATCTACTTATCAAAGGCATGTTTTAGTTAAGGGCCTTTTAAAACGTCCGATATTCGGCCGCTGCAACGAGACATAGTTGATCGGCGCTCGTTTGTTCCTGTCACAGGAGCTATGGATGGGGACCAGTGGTCGTTACACCGATCGCTCGTTACTTCGATCACTCGTCCCCATACCTTATCATCACGTCGGCAGCGCGGAGATGTGCTGCCGACAATGATAATCTTTTACTTTTTAAAAACGATATGACCAGTTGATCGCTGCCCTGTTTACACAGGGCAATTATCGTGAACGTGCGTTCTATGAACGTTTGTCTGCCCAATAATCGGCCAGTGTAGAAGGGCCTTGAGGCTCTGTTCATACTTCCATTCAATCTTTTCTGCCAGGTTTCTGTTGCTCTTTGATGACAAATTGTGTAGCATGCTGCGCTATTCTATCCAGTAAAAAACAAAACTAAAATAAAAGACAACCACTGTATTGTTCAGAAGTTTAGCATGGACAAACTGCTCTTTCGTGAAGCTTTGTTCTTTGTGTAAATTTTGCCCACAGGGTGGGGGGGGGGTTTGTTCTGTAAAGGGAAGCTATGTACGTGAAGAACTTAGGATTGTGTCTCATGCTTTACTATTGTTATCGCTGAATCATTGCGGCCCCTTCAATCAGCTGATCAGTGGTGGGCCAGGAATCAGCCCCCAGCAATCTGGGATAGGTCATCAATATCCAAGTCTTACAAAACCCCTTTAAACCCCCGCTGGTCCAGCGCCGAAGTTCCCGTGGTGGCCAGCTAGTCTTTGTTTACAAGACTTTAAATGTGGCACAGTCATAGGATGAAACTTTGTTACAAGCCAGTGTATGAAACTTCTGCACAACTAGATCTGCCCAGATCAACTGGAAATTATATTGTTGTGAGGTGAAAGTGTCTAGGAGTAAAGGCCCTTTTACACTGAGCGATCAGGCAGACAAGCGTTCATAGAAAGCTCGATCCTGATAATTGCCCTGTATAAAACAGGGCAGCAATAAGCAAACGCTCGATCATCTGCTGATCGTATCGTTTTAAAAAAGGGAAATATCGTTGTCTGCAGCGCCTCTCCCAGGGAGATGCGCTGCCGACATGATAACGTATGGGGACGTGCGATCGGAGTATAGACCGTTCATTCCCATACATAGCTCCAAGTGACTGAAGCAAATGAGCGCCGATCAACAAAGTCTCGGATATCGGCAGGTGTAAAAGGCTCTTAAGGCTTTATTCAACCGGCATACGCTACAGGCTGAAAAATATGAGGTTGATTAAAGGAAAACAACCTCTAAAATCCAGGCTAAATTTTGCAAGTGTATTTGAAGCATATTTTTGTGGCAAATTTTTAGAGTGTTTGTTTTAAACGTCAAATAAAAAAAAAAAAAAAAAAGGAAAGTCTTCAATGGGAAAAATCAGCTAGTATAACACTTCACTTTTTTACAAAGTGTATTTAAGCGGAGGTTTTTTGTTTATTTATCGGCGTAAAAATACGCCTCGTATGAACTACACAGGGTATTTCCCAATGAAGTCAATAGGAACTGGTTGGCAGGCCTATTTCAAGTGTATTTCGGTGCGTAATATGAGTATGTCATGCACCCAAAAAAAAAACCACCTTAAAATATGCCATGTGAACATAGGGTACCCACACATATAGCAGATTTGTTGCAGATTTTCCACAGCAAAATCCGCACCTGTTACATTAAGATTTTGCTGAGAATTTCACCCTTTCTACACTGAAAAGTGTGACGTTCGCAGTAAACGCCCAGAACAGAATGAGCATGCGCCAGGATTGCAAACCAAGACGGAAAATCCGCTACATGTGCATGGGGTCTAATAAGAGCTTAGCCACCAAGCGGTAGACCACTCAAACTCACAGAGCGGAGTGCTGAAGTGTGTGGCACTTAAAAATTGCCTATCCTCTTTTGCATTGCTTGCTATAGTTTCAATAAAGTCTCTGGAAAGGACATCAGCACATGAACTGTGCATCAGGAGCTTCACGAAAGAAGATTGCAGGGTTGTGCCGCTGCATGCAAAGCGAACATCATCATGCACAATGCCAAGCACCGGCAGGAGTGGTGTATAATAGGTGGTCACTAGACTCTGGAGCAGTGGAAATGTGTTGACTGGAGTGGTAAATCACATTTCACTATCTGGCATTTTGGTCGACTAATCTGGGTTTGGCGAATGCCAGGAGAACACTACATACAAGAATGCATAGTGCTTACTGTAAAATTTGGTGGAGAAGATATGTTCTGTGGATGTTTTTTAGGGTTTGGGCTTTGCCTCTTATTTCCCATAAAGGGTAATGTTTATGCTACAGAGAGAATGTGCATTAAAAAAACACATTTTAGCCACGTGTATGCTGCCATCTTTGTGGAAACAGTTTAGGGAAGGCTATTTCCTGTTCCAGCATGACTGCCCCTATGGACAAACTTAGGTCAATAAAGACATGGTTTTACGAGTTTGATGTGAAGGAACCCAAGTGCCCTGCACAGAGCCCTGACCTCGCCCCCATCTAACACCTTTGGGATGATTTAAAACGTTGATTGCGAGCCAAACAAACATTCTGTTCCAACATCAATGTCTGACCTCTTAAATACTATTTTGGCCGAATGGGCACAAATTCCCATAGACACACTCAAAAAGATTTTGGAAAGCCTATGCAGAAGAGCGTCGGATATTATGGCCCCATAAGGGGCCATATCTACGCCCATTGTTTTGGAATGGGATGTTCAACAAGCTTATATATGTGCGATGGTCATGCGTCCACATACTTTTTGCCATATAGTGTACACAAGGCCACTTAAGGTCATACTGTATGATTGTGCATGTGTAAAGAAACCAACTGTCCGTAGGGTAAGGCCACGAATTGTGGCACTGTTCCAGCTGCAATCCACGTTTAGCGCGGCTCTCAAATAACCTGTTAATGGCTGCGAGTTGTTGCAGGTAAACGTCCCTTTATCTGCAAAATTGTGCGCCCATTAATTGATACACCCTTTATGGCCACAAGATTTTGCAAGTAAAGGACTGTTTTACCCGCAACACGCGGCCATTAACAGGTCAGTGCCACTCTGTGTGGCGTTACCCATACAGTTTTAGTCTCGGAGATCTCACTGGGTGGGAACCATACATAATTTTCAGGGCTGAAATGGACAAGAACAATTTTAAAATACAAGAGAACGCGATTTGGGACATAAGGACTCATGCACACGACATATCACAGTTGTGTGCATGACGCCTAGCATAAAAAAAATTACACGGTTTGTCAAGAAACATATGTTTAATTATTTATCAGGGTAGACTTCAGGTTCTGAAATGTTCTGCTAACACTACATTAAGACGTTTTTGTCACTATATAGCCTTTTCTAAAAGAAATCCAAATAGTCCAGAAGAAGATATCTGCAAAGCTAAAATGCTGTAATCGTCATTGTTTTGTGCGATTATATTTACATGTGACAAAAATAAATATGGCTTGAAAAGACCAGACAAACTATGGTCAAACTAAGAGAACACAAAATGTGCAGGTTATAAAAAGTGCTTTCATAGATAGATATGCCTCACAGGCACATACATTTCTGCACCTATATATAATATATTGTGTTGCAAATAGGGTTGTATAAAAATGAAACCTGCACGTCACCATCACATCAACAATCACCATAATCCCCCCCCCCCTTATGTGACCGCTCTAATCTTCAACCTCCAGCACACTGATCCCGATGATCCATCCCCTCTGCATACTAACACCAGTGTAATCCCTCTACTCTCTAAAGATTTTCAAATATAAATCCACTCTGTTCCATGTGCCCCAATAAATTATAATACCAACAGGTGTAGTTAAAAGATAAACGTGCTCAAATAACATCAGTGCAAGTAGTGATGTCTGCAGTAAGATTTACGTGTACTCTGTCATCAGTGTAGTGTAAATGTCATCAGTGCTAATGACTTGTTTACAGTGTGGGTGCAGTGCATGTGAGTAAGATCGAACGCCTTGTAAGTTTCAGGTTGTGCAGTAATGGCTTAGGCTGGATTCACAGGTAGCGTTTTGCTGCGTTTCTCTGAGTTTTACGTGACTTTTTATGGTGCGATCAGATGTTACATGAAAGTCTATATTCAATTATAAAATGCACTAGATACAACCATGTTTTGATTTGCAGTCGATGGCGTTCTATTCAAAACACAGCATGATCTAAATGTAGCTTCTTTCCTAGCGTTTTTTTCCATAAGCTATTATATAGGATTTCGAAAACTCCATAAAAAAAATGCATGTGCAA